>NC_090265.1:248297143-248589643 GCF_040414725.1 Anabrus simplex | reverse complement strand
TTAACCTATTCTTCGATAATGTAAATCAAATTGCTCTTTTCTAAAGCCACCTCGGTAGTATGGGATTAGCCCTTGTATTAACGGCCTAGCGCCAAGTATGTCTTAATCTAGTGTATTAGGAGTGCAAGTTCGCCTCCTCTCAAATTGTTATTTTAGAGGTCATTTAATTAACATTCCTTTCGTTTAATAGACCTCAGTAGATTGGGTATTTTACCCCTGTTTATGTCCGTTGAGGACAGCTTGAAGGTGAAGTTTGGTGTGGCCTGGGAGAGGCTTAAATTTGAGAGCGAGTGGCTCTTTTGAAAATTGTATGTTGTATGCCTCGAGGAGGCTTTTCAGTGTAATTTGGAGCAAGGGCTCCTAGGTATGAATGGGGTTTTCTGCCTCTCTGTTAAAACTTGTGTTTGGGGTAAAACTGAGCTGATTGCCCAAGCATTGTGAACTCGGGGCGCGAAGCCCAAATTCTGTAAATATTGTAACTACCTTATTTGACTTCCTATTGTGTACCTGCCATGCTTGTTACTTATTTATTTTGAAAAGAAAATATAACCGTATTAAATTTTAAATTTACCTTACAGGCACTATAATTTCGTAGCTTGAGATCCATTCACACCCGCACCTTCTTTCACCTCTACCTACCGCTAAAACTCGGTAACAATGATTATTATTATTATTATTATTATTATTATTATTATTATTATTATTATTATTATTATTATTATTATTATTATTATACCAGGCATTTTCCTAATTACACATTGAGCTGGTACTTTGTATGAATTTAGTTTTTTTGGATTATGGAGTATTCTTCTCCTGACGTCAAACCTATGGGGAGGGAGGTATATCGATGGCTTACTTCTAAAACCTCGTAAGTCTCAATGTTCTTCCTGCTCATTATATTCCTTAAGATTGGTCACGCCTCCCAGTCACATATTTATATGCAGTCCACCAGAGTAATCTTCGCTTTATTCATTTTCCTATGCTAACATGTAAAGGAAAATAGACCTTACCTTACCGTATTGTAGGGATTTGTTTGCAAGCAAATTTACACACTCTTACAGTATAATGTATTTAAGGGTCATTTTCATTTACGGGCAGCAATAGGAAAATGGACAAAAGGAAAATTGTTCTGATGGGCTGCATATCTATGTGTGGCTGGGAGGCGTAACCAGTCTTAAGGTGTATTATGGACTGGAAGAGCACTGGGACATACGAGGTTTTAGAAGTAAGCCATCGATATTCACTATTGCGTGTTTCTATAGTTGTTTGTAGTGTGATGTGTTGTACATGTAAATGAGAATATCTATGGCCTACTCTAAAACCTCGTATGTCCCAGTGTTCTTCCTACCCATTAAGACTGGTCACGCCTCCCAGTCACGAATTTATACGCAGTCCATCAGAGTAATTTTAGTTGTGTTCATTTCTTTATGTTGATATGTAAAGGAAAATAAATCTTATCGTACCGCATTTTAGGGATGTTGCGTATATGGCCAATTTACGGACTCCAATCGTATAATGTATTTAAGGTTCATTTTCCTTTACACATCAGCAGAGGAAATGGATGCAAGGCAAATAATTCTGATGGGCTGCACATCTATATATATAGCTGGGAGGCATGACCCGCCTTAAGTAATATAATGGATAGGAAGAGTATTGAGAGATACGAGGTTTTAGAGTAAGCCATCGATATGTTTTATTTGAGGCTTTGTTCATTTTCTTCCCAGCCCTATCCCTTTCCTTCCATCGTCGGCATAAGACCTATCTGTGTCGGTGCTACGTAAAATAAATAGGCCTATTATAAAATTAATAAATTGGTTTTTCCTGCCCTGCTGCTTAGCTGAATGGTCAACATACTGGCTTTCGGGTCTAAGGGCTCTGGGTATGATTCCCGACCAGGATGGGGATACACATTTTATCTGGTTAATTCCTCTAATTCGGAGCTGGGTGTTTATGTTCATCTTAAGGTACAGCCCTAATGCATGGCGTAAATATGGGAAGCTACAGAAAGCCATCTTCAGGGCTGTTGACTATCGGGTTCCAACGCTCTATCTCTCTAATGCAAGGTCACATCTACGTGACGCCAGTCGCGTAGGCAGCTCGCTTGTTAAGTAAATTTACTTATTAAGTTTTAAAATAAGTACTCGTAACCTTCAGTATAGAAGTATATAAATAGAATAAAATCAAGAGGCGGAAGAAAATTATCTGTAACAGGGATAGAGAAATGATGTCCATGAGGATACAGAAGGGGGGAAGAATCACGAATAGGGGGAGCAATTTTACATGACTATTACTTCTAGACAGACACGTTTAAAAGCAGAGTTGCTACACATACTTCTGATGTCTACTGGCAGGATTTTCCTCTCTCGGGCTGCAATAATGATGAATGATTTACTGTACTTCAAAGAACTTCTGCACTCCTTGCAGCATGAATCTCATTAATAGGACAAAAGTTTTCAAATTATTTTTCGATTTTTCTGTGAAGAATAATGCTCTATTTGATTGTATTTGATTTGACCAAAACAAAATATCCCCAAATTTCGAAAGAATGCAAATAAAATTGTAGGTGTTTTACTTTCTATAAATTCGTTTCTTATGCATTTTCTTCAGACGTTTATCTGTTGTAGGCAATCTCAAGATCATAAGAGTGTTTTATTGCTTTGTGTATGATAATGTTTGCTTATCTATCGTCACCATGACGGGTCACAGGAAAATTATCTCTAACAGGGACCTGTAACCTATATTTCAATCAAACGGCATATTTAGAGTCTAACTATCCAGCAACATCTTTTAATATATATGTTATTTCATATCTGTGGAATTTTCAGGAACATGAAAGCGTTATTTATTATTTTCTCATTTAATTGATGAATATATTTGAACCAAATTTCTACAAGTCCTACAAGACCTACAAGTCGTTTCAAAATCACTCAACGAACCAGCGATTGACGTAAAGGCCAAACCATTTACTGTATTCAGTGCTCATGCTCTATTGACTTTTTGCACAATCTATAGATTTTTTCAAATCCGTTTTCCTCCGTTTATTGAAAACATGTTTGTCCATAACCCTCCGATTTTGTCCATTCTTGAAATGAAAATCCACAGCCTGTTTCCAGTCGTTCAACCGGGCCAGGAATGGAATGAATGAAGCCCCCATCCAGCAGCAAGGATAGGAATTATGCCGGCTGCCAAAGCTTGTCGCTCTCCTCTGGGGCAATGGTTAATGAATGACAGATGAAATGAAGTAATACTGGAAAGTGTTGCTGGAATGAATAATGACAGGAAAACTGTAGTACCATACCCGGAGAAATACTTGTCCCGCCTCCGCTTTGACCATGGAGTGAGCGGGATTTGAACCACGGAACCTAGAGGTAAGAGGACGGCGCGCTGCCGCCTGAGCCCTGGTCATGAAATGATGGATCAAATTAATGTTTTCTATGTGGATTATGTTCTTTTTTTTTGCTATTGGCTTTACGTCGCACTGACACAGTTAGGTCTTATGGTGACGATGGGACAGGAAAGGGCTAGGACTGGAAGGGAAGCGGCCGTGGCCTTAATTAAGGTACAGGCCCAGCATTTGCCTGGTGTGAAAATGGGAAACCACGGAAAACCATTTTCAGGGCTGCCGACAGTGGGGTTCGAACCTACTATCTCCCGAATACTGGATACTGGCCGCACTTAAGCGAGGATTATGTTCTTCCGCGAGTAACTGGTGCCCTCACAGCTCTACACAACACATTATTAGAGTCAGGAAGTCAGTAATACTTAAAACATTCAAGGCTGACAATATCTTTGATTGTTACGCAGAATCCTATTCACTGTTCACACAGCTTGCATGGAATCTAAATACGCCAATGGTATTCTTGGTGAAAGCTCACTCACATTAAAATGAAGAGGGAATATTTTATCAGCTCTGTTGATCTTTCTTGCTACCCACATTCCACACAAACTCCTTTCATCTCGCAGGATGCTCCACTTCCACATGTCGTCCTTTGATGTCACGATACCTGACGGAAGTCTATTTAAAGACTTCCGCATATTCCAGCTTCCTTCATGCTCATGGAGCAATTTCTCCTCACGTTTTACGTGTCCTATACGATATGAGTATGAACAGTTTAATAATAATAATAATAATAATAATAATAATAATAATAATAATAATAATAATAATAATAATAATAATAATAATAATAATTGTACCGGGAGGTACACCTCAGCGCCGCGCATTCAAAATTAGCGCGTAAATGAACTCCTCTATTGGTAAAACAGTGAAACTAAAACTACACCAACTTGGAACTTTAATCAGAAGATGTCACCACTAAAATATTGAGTAATTTTGTTATAGTGAAGTTTCCTAAATCTACTGAATTTCTCCTAGTTTTGTTTGCTTTACATCAAGAAGTTTAGACATTTCTCCGCAGGTGACACTACCAAAAAACTATGATCATGTGCAAAGTGAAAGAAGTTATAATTTAAAGAAGTTTTGTATTTCTAGGTTTTTGTAACTGATTGGTATTCATTTATTTTTGGGTTGGCAATATTTCTTTTTCCTTTCCGCCAGTTTTGAATCTAGCCACTCACTAATTTCTGTAATTAATTTTCAACCTATCACAGGCTTCTTGTTCGATTTTGAGTGTTACTTTTGAACTCAACCAATACAATTGAGAGGGTGTGGCTAGGTTAGTCTTGAATGATCTCGAACCTTCCCTGAGGGTTTATAAACTGCGGCTTTTCACGTTTCTTGGCCAATTGATCGACGTCTATCTGGGCGTGTGTGTAATTAGCAGGAGGCGGGCGGCCTCTTTCGTCGGCACCAGAACATCTATAAGGTAATGGCCACATAATTCCATATTTCTTGCTGTAGCCGCAAATTATTCCAAGGGGAGGGTCCGAATCTTTAACTTTTCTAAAATGTAACTTTTCTTTTGGCTACATAAAATCTTTAAACCGGCGATATAGAGTGAAGTAACCTCTCGAGCTCCCCTTCATCTTGGATTGAGGTGACTTCGTTTTGTAATGGTTTTCTTCCTGTAATGTGTTAAAGTGATTTCCATGCGAGCCACCTCTGTAGTTTGGGAATAGCCCCTGCTTCATCGGCCGAGAGCCCTATAGGTTCTATTTTCTCATTATTTGGAGCGCAGTGTTCACCTCCATTCAGTTTGTGTTTGGGCCAGTTATTTAACCTGTTCTTGTCCACGAAGGCTCCGTAGGTTGGGTATTAAATATCCCTGCATAAAATCATTTTTCAAATTGTAAATTGCGCCTTGAGAGGCCAGTGATTGCCTTGAGTAGGCTTGGAAAACTGAGAGCCTGTTAGCTCTTTTTCAAAGTTTTTGTAACATTAATGTGTGCCTCTAGGATGTTTGAGATTGTGATTTAGGGAGCAAGTGCTCTTGAATTAGGGAATTTCTGCCCTTAACTAAGTGATATCACTTCCATTTTGAAAATTGTAAAACTAGGGGCTTGAACCCCAAAATTGTTAAGGTTCTGAATCTTGGATTTTTCCTAATCTAGCTTCAATATTGGCATTGTGCCTGATATGTTTTTATGTTCACCAAGTGAAAATTGTTAAGTTGTTGTTTTCTGAAAAAAATATAACCTTCAGCTCAAGTTTTAAATTAATTTTGGTATTGTAGATATACCCATTCACCCCAGCACCTCTCTTTAATCTCTTTCTGCTCCACGGGTATCCCCGTAATAATAATAATAATAATAATAATAATAATAATAATAATAATAATAATAAATTTTAAACTGATGCCATCTAGTTTGCCTTGGCGTCAAATTCGACCTTCCATTTGACTCCACTAGATGGTGGAGTAAACCGGATCACTGTTGGGCGACCTTTGGCTGAGATTTAATTCGTTGTATCGAGTAAATCACAAGATGTGCCTCCAGAGATTTTTTAAATGCCGACTTCATAGGACATGGAGTATCAAATGGATATTTTTTCTGCCTTCAAAAATTCGGCTACCTATGTGGTTTTGAACCCGCGATCTTGGACTACCCACAGATAGCAGGTATCAGATGCGTTTCTAAGTCCTTCCTTCATTCGAAGTGAAAATAATGGAGGATGTGGACAGTGAACTTTCAGTTGAAGAAGTGCCTGCAGTTCATTTGTTATTCCGTCGAAGGTTGATATTCAAAATGCGCTCTACTACTGTACACGTGCTCCATATTCAATATTAAAGGAAGGAGAGTAATGCGGCAGCGGCGAGCCTCTAGCATTAGTTATGCTGGAAAAGAACAAACGTGAACACCTTGGTGAAGTCTCTCCTTCACCTCTTCCTTCTGCTTGTGTTCTACATTATTCATTTTCTTCCTGGTCCATGTTGTCTTGACTCTCCTGACCCTACGGTTTCTTGCCTTTATGATTCAGCGTATCTCTGCATTCGTCTGTTGTGCGGATACGGCTATTGTGAGTGAGGAAACACATGTTCCATTGAGAAATTGAAAGAATGTTCTTTGTTTTTGTATATGACTCTATAGGATATTTAAACTTTCAGTTAATCTATAAAGAAACCGCGGGTAACAACGTTAATAATGAATACAGAAACTCAGGCATATAGTTGGCTCCAAATCGATGGATTTCTTTAAAAACCTCGTAAGTCCGAATACTCTTCCTATCCATTATATTCCTTAAGACTGGTCACGCCTCCCAGTCCGATATTTATATGCAGTCCAAAAGGATAATTTTCGGTATGGTCATTTTCCTCTGCCAATCTGTAAAGGAAAATGAACCTTAAATACATTATACTGTAGGAATGTGTAAATTTGCTATGCAATCAACATCCCTACAATTCGGTACGTTAAGGTCCATTTTCCTTTAGACTTTCGCAAAGGAAAATGAACACAGCGAAAATTATTCTGATGGACTGCATACAAATATATGACCGGAAGGCGTGGCCAGTCTTAAGGGATATAATAGGTAGGAAGATCATTTGGACATACGAGGTTTTAAAAGAAAGCCATCGAAATGTACAATTATCTGGCATTGACATTACTGGTACGATAAAATTATATCGTATTCAGGTTAACCAAATGATGTTTTTCTTTGTTGATGGTTGAACGTCACACTGATTCAGATTAGGTTTTCGGGATTATGGGACATGGAAGAGATAGGACCACGAAGGATATAAACATGGCACTACATAAAGTACGGCCCAAGTATTTGCCTGGTCTGAAAAAGGGAAACCTCAGAAAACCATCTTCAAGGCTGTTGATAGTGGAGTTCAAACTCACTATCTCCCGACCGCAAGCTCAGCACTTCTTAGCTCGTACCACGGAACCAACTCACTCGGTACCAAATAAAGTAACACACTGGTAAAGATAACAGAAATGTACGACCCACGACATGTGTTGACCCATTAGCCAAGTGTCCTATTTGGAAAACAATACCTTAATAAAAATCTATAGCATGTTCGTAGTTTCAACCGGGCCAGGAATGGAATGAATGAAGCCCCTATCTAGTGGCGAGGATAGAAACTGTGTCGGCTGCCGAAGCCTGTCGTACTCCTCTGGAGCAATGATTAAATGACTGACAGAAGAAATGAAATTATATTGGAGATCGTTGTTGGAATGAAAGAAGTTAGGGAAACCAGAGTATCCTGAGAAATACCTGTCCTATGTTTGGTCCAGCACAAATCTTACATGGAGTGACCGGGATTTAAATCACGCAACCCAGCGGTGAGGAACAGGGGCGCTGTCGCCTGAACCATGGAGGTACTCCAATGCCTTTATCTTTTAAAGTAAAACAAAGGTCTTAATTACAAAATTTACTGCTACTAATTTTGGCAAAAATGTGTTTACTTGTCAGTAGTAAACAAGTTCATTAAATGACGATCGTGGGATTAAAAGGACATCTATGAGCCCACAGTGGACTATATGAAGACCAATTACGGCCTGCAACAGGGTTGCTTCTATAATGCAGAGGCACGATTATTAAATTCTTCAGCGAATTTTGTGTCCGTTTCGGTTTAAGAAACAAATTAAGTCAAGAAATAGTAGGCTATTACTGGCACTAAAATGCCCTCTTCAGATTTTGAGAAAACATCTGTATAAGCATCATTAAACATAATTAATTTCTAAGTACTACTTTAACGATATTTTATACTGTTGTCAAATGAAAACCCATAATTGTGGGAAGCAATTAGAACTAATAGCTAACTAAGTAAATTAGATAAAAATTCATCATCAACTTAAATTTCTCTGTTAAGGTATCATATACAAGTGAGTCAATAAGAATATCCACCTTAAATATCTCTAGATTCGTTTAAGATATTGACATTTTGTATAAACATTCCTGAGTAGTATTAAGGGACACGTAAAACATATCGATGGCTTACTTCTAAAACCTTGTATGTCCCAATATAATGGGTAAGAAGAGCATTGGGACTTACGAGGTTTTAGAAGTAAGCCATCGATATGCTCTCCTTTTCTATGTAATTATCAGTGCTAGGATTTTAATGACATGCCATCTTTTAATTGGTTCACAACGGACATTGCTAATTTGTATAGAAATCCTGATCATAGTTCCCACACTGAAGAAATGCTAATTTATTAGGTAAATTTTGTCATTTTTTGCAATTTTGTACTTTTAGGTCATCTCCAAATATAATACGTCATTATTCGGTCATTTGATGGAATTTCTTAGATTATTTTATAATTTTTGAGTAATTTTCTTACATATTTGAGTATTTTGAAGCACTTGCAGGTGTGGTATTAGGTATTACCGAAACTTTAAGTGAGGATGAGTACGGAGACTTTGAGAATCTTCACAACGCTTTGTAAATTTGGGGAATAAAGAAACTTTGTTCACTCCACTTTTCTAGGAAATGCCCACATTCCAGGAGAGGCATCTGCGGTTGTAACTAATCCGAAAGGGATGTGAAAAGCGATAGTAGCAGAATAAATGACATTGGGTCAAGTAATGTCCGTCATGTTAAGTGTCCCACTGTTGTGGAGTTAACGTTTGGTATCGAGTCCGATTTTTGTTTACAGTGTACATATTTCAAATGTAGAAATTTAAGCCAAGTACGGCTGCTTAGATAAATATTTCGGGAATTGGGGGAGGATTTTTTTACCGTTGAAGAAATTATTTTCTTTAAAATGTGAAGTGATAGTTGTACGGCATAGGAAGTTTTCCGTTCAGCAACATATTGGTCGAAAGAAGCATATATGTGGAATCCAAAATAATAGTAGACGAAAAGTTTCTCAAGTGTTACTCAAACAAAAAATCCTTTAGTGACGTCATCCCCTCTGTGTTTTTCAAAGACTTTGGTTTCTGCGAACATTCTCATCTGGAAATATATTACACAAGCATACGGGCCGTTAATTCTGGACCAGTCTACTTTGAGAAAGAACTACGTATCCCACTGCTACGAGATCACTATGAGCAAAATAAGAGGACAAGTATGCGTGAAAAAACAATTCGTCTTTATCAATGAAACCAGTGACGTTGAGGGTCGTTCCGTTGCCAAACTTATCGTGGGTACGTTGGAAGTGGATAGACGTGGAAGAATATTTTTGCTCACGACCGAGGTTTTGCGCTCTGTGAACTATTCAGCAATATATCGCCTCTTTGATAAATCGATGGCACTACTGTGGCCTGACGGTGTAAGACATGACGATGTTGCTCTTCGTGACTGATGCAGCACGTTACATAGTTAAAGCTGCTAACACTATCAAAGAATGGTGCACGTAACCTGCCTAGCTCATGCATTCTACGTAGTAGTCGAAGAACTGAGATCAAATTTCCCTGAAGTTGACAAGCTTGTGTCGCAAAACAAGAAGATATTCTTAAGCCTCCGTCACACAGGGAACTTTTTAAGTCCCAAGCACCCGACATTCCATTACCACCGCAGACTTGCATCACATGGTGGGGTATGTGGATCGACGCCTGTGCTTACTACTGTAACAACTTTCAGCTAGTGAAACATGTAATAGATTCTCTCGACGAGCAAGACGCCAAGGCCATTCAGATTGCCCAAGAATAATTTTCAGATACGAAAATGAAGAGTAAACTAGCATACATCAAGGGGAATTTCGGTTCCTTGTCAACTATTACACGTTTCCAGGAAAGAGTTGCGACATTTTAAATAATGATCAATTTAGTCAGAACAGCTGCAGAGCAATTAAAATGAGTTCAGCGTCAAACTGAAACGTGTTCTTGACAAGAAATCGAGCTTTAATGTTTTGTGCTCCATCTCTTGGGTATTGACGGGTGAACATTTTAGTATTACTGGAACTGGAACTGAAGATGAACTTACATCCAGTTACTTAGTGCACCTCAAGTACGATCCCATCGCATCTGTAGACGTAGAAAGGAGCGTCTCAAAGTACAAGAACTTGCTGGCCGACATCTGTCGCTCCTGGGAGAATCTGTGAATGGTCACTGTCGTCTACTGTAATGCGGAATGAGGTAAGACTGTATTGGCCTATCATACAATGCCTGACAAAAAGCTGAAGTACCCAGAAGGAGAGGAGAAATCTGTAATTTAACCTATGCTCCACGGTTTTGATATGACTACTGAGTTGTTGTTCATATTTTGGCTACTAACAGTCAATGTACTGAATTGCTGTTTTCCAACGGTCGTGCGCTTTGTTTTCAGAAAGCGGTTGAGCCCTCAAGCTGTAGTCCCCTGGGGAACCCCCTCTTTTGAATAAGTCCAGTGAATCTATAAAGCCACGAACAGCAGGGGGAGCTTGGTCATTTGTTTCTTAGTCGGTCAGCAGTGTCCACGTTAGTCGTGACTGCCGTTTTTCTTGTTTCAACAGTGATTATATTACTAATATAAATGTGAGAACTGAACGTAATGAGCAGTGAAGTGCAACAGAAGAATGAAGAAAGGATGGAAGTGAAACTGTCTGAAAAGGAACGGGAAAACGAAGCAAAGATGAAAACCCTAGAAGAAAAATTTACGCAAAAGGTTGCGGATCGAATTTCAGATAAGGGCGAGAAGATTAGGAAGATAATTCTGACTGATAGAGAGACAGCCAGAGGTATTCTACAGGAAGTAGGTGGGACTATTGAAGCATGGGCAGAGTTGAGTCAAAATAATGTTAATAAGTTGACATCTGCGGAAAAGGAAGTTGAATACTTGAAACAAGATGGAGTTACTGTATCTCAGGGCAAGTAAGGAAATGGACAAGTTGAAATGTTTGATTCAACAGCATAGCATGGAGAGAGAAAATAGTGAAGCTAATGAACCAGCTATGGTTAGTGAGATCATTCACCAGTCACGCCTAGACGAAAGGTCATCGGCACCAAATATCACTAACGGAGGACCTGTATATAATATATTTCGAACATCACCAGGGGAAAACCTAGGAAATTCAGTGGGATGGACGACAGGACACCCAGAGCTCTTCTCCGTGAAATGGATGATTATTTATTAGACACTAGATTACCGCCGGAGAGAAAACTACGTACCATCGAGAAGTTTTTATGTGATTCTGCTCTCGAATAGATGCAAGCTTTTCGGTACACATTCAACACATACCGTACGAGGTGTTTAAAACTGCATTTCTTCGAAAATTCTGGGACATTTCTATTAACAATCATTACGAATGGAGTTATATTCCAGAAAATATCCAGCAAGGATCCCGACTCGGTTCTCTAGTCACTTCGTGTCCCAAGTTATAAACTTTAAAGACTTTGACACACCACCTTCTGAGCCTGAGATGATTGCAGCCATTTAGAGACAATTACCATTCGAAGTACAGAGGACCCTCATCGCAGCTAATGTTAAATCAGCAACAGAGGCCGAAATGACTTCGTGACAACTTGACTTGACCTCAAAACAGTCCCAACCCTGGGTCAGGCATAATGAAGCAATCCATACAGTAGGCATAACTGATGAAAATACCCCGCCACGGAGAGCCGAGTTGAATTCTACAAGTCATCAGGAAGATAGGAGAGGAGTAGGCTGTAACTGGAACAGGAATGGAGACAGAAACCGAAATTTTTCTTATGGAAGTAATGAGCGTTCATTCAGGTACCGACCTAGAGGATATGTTGGACAGAGATGGTCGAAGTGATAAGAGAAATTATAGGAACAGTCCTAATGAATATAACCAACGGCCAGATTTTCGTCAGAGAAATGCAGAGTCTCAATGTTACATATCTGAGCTAAGGAATTGGCAACAGTAACACGGAGCACAAAGGCAGACGGCCATTCAGGAGCAAGCAAGCGGTCAAGGACACGGTGCAGAGCGTATTGCTTACCGTAACTTCCGAGAAGCACAACAACACAGTCTAAACCTACCTGCACCAGACTTCAATGTGAGAGACAATGGAGCTAAAAGGAAAGCTCATCAATAGTATTCGGGGATAATTCCAGAGGACGACGACTTGGGAGAAAATTATGACGAGAATATTGAGGGTGAAGATGACACAGTTCCTGAGGATGAGGATCGAGGAGAAGAAGAAGAAGAGGAGGAAGAAGAAGCGGCTGAGGACGTGAATGTGGTAACTTACGAGGATCTGACTCACCTACCAGTGCAACCTTGTCATCAATGTGATGTTAATGAGAGAAAATTCCAAGCATTGTTGGAGATAATTTTCGAAGCTAGGAAACAGAAAGGGAGGTTGCTCGACGAACGAGAGTCATTAGGAGACAAGAGGATGCACAGTGTTGAAATGTAATATTGGACCTAAGAGAAAAACTACGTTTACATACTTTTCCTACGGGGTATTGTGAGAATGAGACATATCATATATGCCCCATGAATATTTATTTGAATATTGAGCAACAATGTGCGTTCGTTATATTGAAAAGCTTTGGGCGAGAGGCGGTTAGCCAACGGTTTCATTCTGGACCGTGAGAATTTAGATCAGTCAGTAGCAAGCTTTGAAATCGTGAGTAATTTGAAAGTTTGGACGAGTCTGCAGGGAGTGTCGCAGTATTGCCTGAAGCCCGGCGTGTTCAAAGTAAGAAAATCGCGAGCTAGAAGGCGTGGTTTATGGTCATGGTGAACCCCAAGACAATTTTTTCCAGACTATTATCTTACGGTGGAAATCTGTTATTTAACGTATGCTCCAAGGTTTTCATATGACTACTGAGTTGTGGTTGAATTTATAGAGACATATCTGTTCATATTTCGGCTACTTTTAATCAATGTACTGAATTGCTGTTTTCCAACGGTCGTGCGATTTGTCTTCAGAAAGCGGTTGAGCCCTCAATCTATAGTCCCCTGGGGAAACCCCTCTTTTGAATAAGCCCAATGAATCTATAAAGCCACGAGCAGCAGGGGAAGCTTGGTCATTCGTTTGTCAGTCGGTCGGCAGTGTCCAGGTTAGTCGTGACTGCCATGTGCTTTGTTTCAACAGTGACGCTGTTACTAATATCAATGTGAGAACTGAATGTAATGAACAGTGAATCTATTTATGGGAACTGTGTTTAAATCCACCATCCTGGTGCAAAGTAAGTCTGATAAATCCGGGAGTGAACAGTGCGTTATTGTGGCAGTTACCTCTGCCCGTGTGACGAAATGCGGTAATGCCAAGTTTGCGAGGCACAGTGTATGTTGTAAATTCGAGAGATGGTAAAATACGGTAGATGCATAAACTATATAAGTCTCGCGGACTGAATTAAAATTTGTTACATGCAAACATTTATTGGGTCGCGTACCGTGATCGCGGAAGTAGTGTGTGCGCTTATACGATTATTGCTCTAGCATACGAACTGGTACGGATAATATTCCGTTAAACATTAACTCTGAACGAAGCTCAAAATTCTATTGGTTTAATTATTTGTATTGAGTGATATTTGGGTATGTGAAGTACGCATGTACTCAGAGCAAGTGAAGAGTTATTAACTATCCATTTATTGTAGGAGTGTTATCTACAAGGACTATGATAGCATCATCCAGTGTTAATCCAGTGTATTGTGACAACATCCAGTGTGTTATGATGGCAGTGTAAATCTACAGACGCAGCAGTCATGTGACTGGTGTGGAAGCAGAGATCGGCAAAGTTAAGTGAAATGCCAATGTTATAAGCATGTTCTTAGAAGAAGTCAGCTTACTTTCATCCTATGTAGATTTTGTGTTAACATTAAATGTCAGCTCGCTAGAGCTGAGCTTTGCAATATTTTAGGTTACATAAATGGAAATCCAGGGCTAATGCATGCTAGTGCCCTTATTTTTTCTGTTTTAGTTTAGTATTGGGGAAAAGGGATATGATTAGGTGTAGATAGGAGTGCGTTTTATTAGTTTTTATTTCGGGGTATTATGATATGTGTGTTTTAGATGCAAAATCAGGAGGTAGCTTCTTCATTACCGAGGCTATGCGCCCTTAATATTGTTAGGGATAAGAATATTCAAAGCAGTGTAGGTTTCTTTAAGACTATGCAAGAGAGCGTTTTCAGGTGTATTTTGGCAGCCAGAAGAGTGCAAGGCGGCGTTGAGAAGTAATAGTCTTTAATTTGGGCAGACAAGACTGGAGATTCAGGTAGGAATGCTATAAAGGTGCAAAGAAAGGTAGATATCACCCAGAATATAATGAGGGTATTTAAACAGGAATAGAGGCCTGTGAAAATTTCCACGATAGCTGCTTATTAATAAACGGGCTTGAATACGCCTGGATATGCGGTGATACAGTTGAGATTCGAACTCCCATGCTGCGAGTAAAGAAGGCCTGGGTGACGCCTTCTTTGACAGAGAATCACGCAGTTATTAAATTGAGATATGGAGGCCTGGTTTTTCCGTTAAGACAATACTTTTGTGAATGGGAGAAATATTTGTTTGTGTGTAGCGAGGCAGCTAGAGTAGTAGAGACAATGCGTTTGAAGTTTCTCTTGTAATGTGAAAGGCCGGCGTGCTTGGAACCGCCGAGGATTAAAGTAAATGCCCTTGAATCCCCTCGTAAGAATGACCTCCCGTTCGCTCATTTATCTTCCTGTTAGGTAGATTTCTTGCAATGTTTACAGCTGACGTACAGTTAGAATAAAAGAGAAATCCCCGCTGTTCCAGGAAGGCGTAACCAACTGAGCCCACGTCTGGACTGGGTCATGCATTATCGGGACCTCAATTATGAAGAAGAGGTGTATTTCTGCTGTATGTTCATTTCAGATATCCACTGATTTTAGCCTTTGTTTTAAGGATTTTTATTGTTTGTTTATTTCATTTCTCATGTGTTTCAGTGCTTATTTTCGTTGTTTATGTCCTTATGTACACGTTATTTATATTATTTGCTTTCTAATTTAGCCTGGAGCTAATTTTTAAGGGAAGTCAGTATCAGCGCTGATCCACTTGCGACAGAATGGTCTGTCAGTAGGAGCAGTGTAACTTGTAAGAGTAGTGAACCCTGGATATACCTTGTTGTGTTTAATTTATCTGAGTATGTAAATATGTAAATAATGGATAGAAACTAGCGTGATTTTCTTTTGTCGAGGAACATCTTATCAGACAACTGAGAAATTGCACCCGTTCGGGGATACCGGCATATTCACTTAGCGGCGTCGTTCTAAAGAAAGATGTAGATCTTGCCAAGATTTAACTATGTTTTTATTTGTTTTTCATTTTTGCGGCATTTGGTCCGAATAACGTTGTTTGCACTTATTTGTAATTAATTTCAGATGTGCTCGGCACATAGTTGTAATTTTATTGACACTTTGAGTCAAGTTTACTTATTTTATTATTCCTTTTTCGAGTTGTATGGGTAATTTTATCATGTGCTAAGTTAAATAAATCCATTTTACTCCCGAATTTGCTTCTTATTCACAATAAAATGACACTGTTTTCCCATTCATATACCATTGGTATTTACTTTTTAGGAAGTTAGCTATAGTTTCAATTCCCAAGTTTTGACCGAACGTACCGCGAAGCTCACCTACTTAGCCTGGCATATTTATATTTCGGATGGGATCGGTTCACGGGGAAGGTTTAGATATGCATATTATTTAAAAATCTCTGAATAGACGGGATGTTCATAGGAGACCGAGAACAGTCTCTTTTCCATTTTCTCTTATACTAATGATTTTCTGGAAAATCCGTGGCCTATGTCTGTAACGCCCCTTCATTATAAACAACTTTTGTTATGTACATCTTCATATGACGGGGAAAATTACAATTTTCTTCGGGCATCACTCTCTGCAGTGAGTGACCGACAAGCCGACAACGAACCTACAGGTTACCATGGCGACGCCTCTGCTTGCCAGCAGGGAACTAACGTATTGCCATTTTCGTCATCATTTCTGTAAACTCGCAGTTGTTCCTTGGGTAGAAAGTAAGAGAGACGTCAATCGGCCATTCTGCGGGATATTGGCGGAGTACCTTTGGAGGTTACAATCGTCCTCGAATACCACTAAGGGGGTTGTTAATATTTGAACAGTACCTCGGAGTGTACCCCATAATTCACACCGGAAGTTGTTTTGTGGGATTTGCTATAATTTTTAAAGTATTTCTATTCTACCTCTGTTTTCCGCTTTAACATTTTGCCTCTGCCTTGCCTCTTTAGGCTTAAATAATAACACTATAAGTCATCTTCATAAGTGCTTACTTAAGAATACTTGCACCTAAATTTCTCGTCTGTTACCGCCTTCTTATCCGTAACTAATACCATCACAATTTATTGAGGAGCATTTTATTTTGAAATACTGTACATCCACTTGATATTTACATATTTGTCCTAAACAGTTGTTCTCTGTTATAATCCTATTTTCTGTTAATTTCAACTTCTTTAACTGTATTACTTTCTTCCTTAATTGCTCAGTATACAGGGTGTTAGGTGTATACGTGCAGATATTAAGCTAGTCGGCAAAGAAAAAGACATCTCACAATATATGCTATGTACTTTTTATCTTGTCCTATTAGTTTGCCCATAACTGAGCCAAATATTTCAGGACCTAATGTGTTTTGAACGGCCGTAGCAGGATATACCGGTTACGTCATTCTGTCCACGCGTAGTGGAAGTACAGTAGCAGAGTCTAGGGCTTGTTGAACCTGTTTCTTATCGCAGGCCAACACATGTTGTTGTGCACTTCCCCTAAAGGCTTGGCAAGTAGGCGAGGATGACTCACGTGCCAGGCCACTTGCTGTACTCGAAAACCGGTCTAGGGTACTCTGTGTGAAATGTACACAGGATCCTTACAGTGACCTCGAAGATACGCACCAGCACATACGTGCGAATAAAGTATTGTGTAGTTGTGTGTGATTTATAAGACGTCAATGGCATTACTCAGTGATCCAACCTGACAAAATGAAAGGAAATAGTTAATAAGTAAATGAAAAATGAGCGTATTGCGACAGTCTACGATGAATTTCTGACAATAGACAATGCGAGTTGTCTATGCTTATTCATAAACTTTTCAGGTCAATGAAAGGACGGTGGACACTGAAAGAAAAGGCTGTAAGTATTCAGTCATATTGTTATTAATGAGACAGATTTCAAAAACCGTAGTTGCAACCATGCGTGAACATTGCTCGAAGGAACAATAGCTACTGTGGATTTCTTTTGCTAGATGCTTTACGTCGCACCGACACAAATAGGTCTTATGGCGACGATGGGACAGGAAAGGGCTAGGAGTGGGAAGGAAGCTGCCGTGGCCTTAATTAAGGTACAGCCCCAGCATTTGCCTGGTGTGAAAATGGGAAAACACGGAAAATCATCTTCAGGGCCGCTGACAGTGGGGTTCGAACCTGCTATCTCCCGAATACTGGATACTGGCCGCAGTTAAGCAACTGCAGCTATCGAGCTCGGTCTACTATGGAATTGCCGCCGGGCATTTCTAATAGAAGGCTTATTCTTCTTTTTCCTAATCTGTTTACCTTCCAGGGTTGGTTTTCCCTCGGACTCAGCGAGGGATCCCACCTCTACCGCCTGAAGGGCAGTGTCCTGGAGCGTGAGACATTGGGTCGGGGGATACAACTGGGGTGAATGACCAGTACCACGCCCAGGCGGCCTCACCTTCTATGCTGAACAGGGGTCTTGTGTAGGCCTTGCGGGGGAATGGGGAGATTGGAAGGGATAGACAAGGAAGAGGGAAGGAAGCGGCCGTGGCCTTAAGTTAGGTACCATCCCGGCATTTGCCTGGAGAAGTGCGAAACCACGGGAAACCACTTTCAGGATGGCTGAGGTGGGAATCGAACCAACTCTACCCATTTGACCTCCCGAGGCTTAGTGGACCCCGTTCCAGCCCTCGTACCACTTTTCAAATTTCGTGGCGGAGCTGGGAATGGAACACGGGCCTACGGGGGTTGGCAGCTAATCACACTAACCACTATACCACAGAGGTGGACAGAAGGCTAATTACCGGACAGTAAGTGCCGAAAGGTAATGTAACGGACCCGTTTAATTAAAACGTCCGTAATAATAATGTTCCTACTACTACTACTACTACTACTACTACTACTACTACTACTACTACTACTACTACTACTACTATCTTTACGTTCCACTAACTAATTTTCACGGTTTTCGAAGACGCTGAAGTGCCAGAATTTTGTAAAGCAGTACTTTTTTAAATGCAAGTAAATCCACAGACACGAGACTGGCGTATTTCAGCACCTTCAAATACCACCGAACTGAGCCGCCTTCGAACCTGCCAAGGTGGGATCAGAAGACCAGCGCTCTATCGTCCGAGCTACGCAGACCGGCAATGGGGCTTAGAGTAAGTTGATCGTGCGGTTAGGGGCGCGCAGCTGTGAGCTTGTATTCTGGTGATAGTGGGTTCGAACTCCACTGTCGGTACCCGGGAAGATGGTTTTCCGTAGTTTCCCATTTTCACATCAGGGAAATGCTGGAACTGTACCTTTATTAGACTTCGAACGCTTCCTTCCCACTTGTATCCCTTTTCTCTCCCACTGTCGCCGTAAGACCTATTTGTGTCGGTGCGACGTAAAACAATTTGTAAGTACATGCTTCGGTAATTTCTGAGACATGTCTGCAATTATATTATTAATAATAATTCGGACCTGTTAAAAGTTCACAATTTTCTTTAGTGTTTTCTGACAGATTACGAGCTACGAAGTTTGAGTGGGGCGATTAACTTTTATTTTCATAATAGTCAGTAATAATAGACTAACACAGTTTGTATAATAATATTGTTAGTTGCTTTTCGACGGATGCAAGCTAATCGCACGGCCAACTCGCCCAATAATAATAATAATAATAATAATAATAATAATAATAATAATAATAATAATAATAATAATAATAAATCTTCACGTGCCAATGGAGACGCGCGGTGTCGGAATTTTGCCCACTGGTATTCTTTAACGTGCCCGTAAATCTACCGATCAGAAGCGGTCGTATTTGAGCACCTTCAAATACCAGCGGACTGAGCCAGGATCGAGCCTGCTAAGTTCATGAAACCAGTGCTTGAACCGTCTGAGCCACTCAGCCTGGCAACGTTTATTTTGATACGTTGAATAGGCACTGCAAAATCAGCAGTAAGCTAGAAGGTTCTCATTTACATTTAAACATGTTCTCTTCGGTTGGAAGCACGAAAGGAAGGTACGTTTAATTAATTTATGTTTATAACATGTCCCTTACTTTATGAAGTAAAACGTTCGATGTGTTTTGACATTTCAATTCCGATACTACTCACTTTGAAATTCTATCCCATGCATTCTTTCGTTGACGTAATAAACTTTATTTACGTACACGTCAACACGGGTTGTTTCTGCACACGGCGAGTTGGACTCCCAAAAGACCATGATATTGAAATCGCACTGTGGGAGAATATTCCACGTAAGCGGTTCGACAAAAGCACTAGACCTGTCACATGCCGGTTGTCTGCTGTTCTTAGCGACGGAGATGTCGCTGGACGGGTTCCCCACCCCTACATGAAACCGGTCTGTCTGACCTTGACCTGAATAACAGCTGTCAGAGATACGAACTATCGTCCGTACTAGTACGCGAGTTACTTCGTAGAAGTAGCATCAGTAGTAGTATTTGAATAATGCCAGTGTATGAATACCACGAATACCATTATATGCTGCTAGTGTATCGTGTGGCAGAACAGAACACGGGTCGCCCTTCATGAATCTATCGGGAAAGGCTTCCAGCAATTTATATTATATTTCTTATTCCCTACGAGTTAAAACAGAGGACACTTTGCGTTTTAAGGGCCGATGACATTAAGGCAGCAATCATCATCATCATCATCGTCGTCGTCGTCACGTATAAATATTCAATAAAATAATCGTTTTATATTCATCATTACTGAAATAGGAACTATAAGTTAACATTTAACTTAAGAAGATTGCCTAGAGTGTTTTGTTAATTTACAAAAGAAAGTTTAACATTTCTTTTAATGCAATCTGTATGTTTTTGTTTTTTAAACTGTTGTACTGTAATGTTTAACATAGGTACATTATGTTGTTCACAGGCGTTTTCGTGTACGTTCGTAAACCCGTACTTTTCTATTCGAGATAGTCTTGTTACCGTCCACCTGGAATTACGGAGCCCGTACTGTATATTAGTTCATTATTTTTCTACAACAGAGTGTTACGAATGCGACTGTAGTTCCCGCGACCACGCCACTCTTATGTCTGTGTCACTAATGTGCACTTTGTTCAGCTGTGTGCTGCTTGACTATGTGGCTCTCGTTACCTTCTTCTTCCTCTTCTTCTACTGCAGCCTTATGTCTTAACAGGTATACTGTATTCTACCGACATCATCTCAACACGCTGTAGCGTAATCTGCTGCGATTTACCGAGCTCGATAGCTGCAGTCGCTTAAGTCCGGCTCCATGGCTAAATGGTTAGCGTGCTGGCCTTTGGTCACAGGGGTACCGTGTTCGATTCCCGGGAGGGTCGGAAATTTAACCTTAATTGGTTAAATTTCCTGGCACGGGAACTGGGTGTATGTGCCATCTTCATCATCATTTCATCCTCATCACGACGCGCAGGTCGCCTACGGGAGTCAAATCAAAAGACCTGCATCTGGCGAGCCGAACTTATCCTCGGACACTCCCGGCACTAAAAGCCATACGACATTTCATTTCAGTGTGGCCAGTATCCATTATTCGGGAGATAGTGGGTTCGAACCCCACTCTCGGCAGCCCAAAATATGTTTTTCCGTGGTTTCCCATTATCACATCAGGCAAATGCTGGTGCTGTACCTTAATTAAGGCCACGGCCGCTTCCTTCCCTGTCCTAGCCCGTTCCAGTCCCATCGTCGCCATAAGGCCTATCTGTGTAGGTGCGACGTAAAGCCAATAGCTGCTGCGATTTGTTATTAGCACCATCATAGTAAAATGTAATATAGTTGTGGCGGAATCTTCTTAGATAAGTCCGACATCTGTAGATTGTGTATAATTTGATAACTCATCTGTACTCATGAAAGCGACCGTCGGCCTGGCGTTCAGGTTAATAGCTACATGTCTCTAACGTGTAACCTTGTTTATGTTTCTTATATTTATTGATGTGTATGTTTGATGTTTATACACAATACGAGATTACAGCTGACTCATCCCCACGAGCTTGACCTGGTTCTCGTTTTACGCATAGTAATCTGTAGGTAACTACTGCGAACGATGCTAACTCACGTGACATACATTTCATCTTGTTTCCTCTTAAACCACGCATATTTTACTATTTTCTTCCACGTATTTCAGCTTTTAATGACCTAATAATAATAATAATAATAATAATAATAATAATAATAATAATAATAACGTTAAGTGCTTTACGTCCCACTAACTACTTCTACGGTTTTCTGAGACGCTGAGGTGCCCGAATTTAGTCCCGCACGAGTTCTTTTTATGTACCAGAAATTCTGCCGACACGAGGCTGACCTACAGTATTTGAGCACCTTCAAATACCACCGGACTGGGCCAGGTCCGAACCTGTAAAGTTGGAATCAAAAGGCCTGCACCTCAACCGTCTGAGCAACTCAACGTTCGATATGTTTCGATAATTCAATTCCGATCCTACTCATTTGGGCATCCCATAACTGCTTTCGTTGGCGTAAGGACCTGCCATCTTTCTTGTACCTTTACGCAATGCACAACGGGGATCTACTGTATTTCACGTCCCGGCGCGCCTATACCAACCAATAATTATATCACACGCTCGTACAGGTCCCTCACCGATTCAGGTTTTCAGGTCATTTCCATACTCACTAGACCACGGGGCTGATGACCACACGTATCCCAATCCCTTAAAGGACATAACAGCAAATGAACCAGTATTAACACTGAGAATTCGGTACATCCAGGGTCCGAAACCGATGACCAGGGTTGTCTGAAGCCCCTAAGACGGAAACTGAATACTGACAACTACGAAACCAGTCTGGCGAGAATGTAACGTAACAAGGCATACGCTACAGTAGTAGTCACCTTCAGCTGTTATCGTAGCTCAGTTGCTGTTAAACATAAAACCAGTTTGACAAGGATGTTACGTAACATCTCGTGGTAGCGTTCAGCTGTTGTACGTAAACATAAACAGAAACCAGTTTGGCACGCATGGCGCGTGACTCGCCTGTTCTCAAAGGGAAGCTATTCATTCACAAGAACAAGCCATACTACCTATTCTAAAAACATCGTATCTCTTTGCTCTCGAAAATAACTTCCGAGAATTACTAAAAGTTTGATATATAGTGGTTCGTCACATCGTTCTCTATTGCTAGAAGAAATATCTGCAGGTATACACCTAACACCCTGTATATGCGAGTACTACCCCGAAACCTGGACACTCTTTTCTTTGAGTAAAAACCTCCAGGCTCTTCAAATTTATAACTTTTGGTCTTGAAAAACTTCGAAATATGGATGGATTTTAATGACTGTGCAGATCTTCGTTTCCGGGTAGTTGGTGGCTAAACGCTAAGTCGTATTACAAAACAGATAGCACAATCTCCGTTCAATTTGGAGAGACCTACAACTTTGGTCCTGTGATTTATTGTCGTGTCTCAATTGTTGATACGTTAGATAGCGCTACATTTGTCGATTATTATCAAATCTCTCCAGCTCGATTGTGACTGGCATTGGGAAAAGGCACCTGTCTTTATAATGAAAACTCTCCATCTGTACCGTGAATGGCAGTTGCCAAGTGTGCCTGCCGTTACAGTAGAAACTCCGGAACTGAACTCTGGTTGGTAGTAGGAAATGTGGCCTGCCATTATCAACAAAACTTCACCAATGCCTACCTTACATCGGAACAACATATGGTGTTATCCATGTTTCTGGGATAGCGCTAAAATACATGCAATTTAATATAATTTTACTCACTACCTTCACAGGAGAAATCCATATTAAAGTGTAGAATACCGTAGCGAAGCACGGGTACATTCGATGGTATTTATGTAATTTATATTTGGAAACAGCGTAAACTATTCGATGGTAATTATTATACTGTTTTAGCGAATTTTATGTACTGAAACATGTTGTTCATAGAATTTCAAAGAGCAATTGCAGTAGAAAGCTAATGACTCTTAATGCTAGTGTGAATTGGTAGTCAATTGTTCTGAGGAAATTTGACCTTTGATCATGGACTGTGTTGCAGGATCAAAGCTTGCACCATGTATGTGACGGTGCTTGTAGTCTGCAGGCCAGTGAAGCAACCCAATCAAATACCGTACATGTAGTTTTGAGCAGTCATCGATCTGTGGGTTAACAATCCAAAGTTGATGAAAGCCACACGCCCGCCCCAGCGTTGTGTTCTCTATAAAAGAGTAACGACTCGTGACATATGCACGTGTTATGAGTGCCTTTACTGCCGCCAGGTCAACTGTACTCAGGGCTGTCAAGTGGTTCCTGATGAAAAAAAAAGGAACTTCTCAATCATCGCAATATAACGATCATTAATTAAAAGCGCAGAAGCAGATTAATGCAAGGGCTTTCGAACGCTTTACTAAATAATTTCATGTCAGTAAAGGCTAGTTTACACGACGACACTATGTTTCGCAACTAATTTTATGAAAGTAATTTTTATTTAAAGTTTGTTTTATGTCGCACCGACAACGGGATCGGAATGGCCTAAGAATTGGAAGAAAGCCGTAGCCTAAAAACACTAGAACTGCAGTTTTTATTGTAGGATATTGAGCTGATTAGTGGTCAGCAAAATCAGTATAAATATAATTAATTTTGCGTCAATGGATGGGGCGTAAGTAACGAGTAAACCTACTACCACCGGAGCGGTCATTTTGACCGCTGTATTAATTATAATAATAAAATGTATTATAACACACTTCTCTCGTTGAGATATAATCATCTACTAATAATGATCCTATCAACTATGGAATGTTCAAAAACACAACAATGGAACTCGGATATATTACGAATTGTACGAGCATTACTTCCTCTGCGTCTCCGGTAGTGTAATCATTCGTCAGCTTGTCACAGTAGTGTAAACATGCCTTGTAAACCACTAGTAGGTGAGTCTACTGAATGACATTCCTGAAGATATGTCTGATGCAGAATGTGGTCCAGATATAAGGGACCTGTATTGTATCGATGGCTTTCTTTAAGAACCTCGCAAGTCCTAATACTCTTCCTATCCATTATATTCCTTAAGACTGGCCACGCCTCCCAGTCCCATATTTATATGCATCCAAAAGAATAATTTTCGTTATGGTCATTTTCTTCTGCCAATTTGTAAAGGAAAATGAACGTTGAATACATTATACTGTAGGAATGTGTAAATTTGCCATGCAATCAACATCCCTATAATTCGGTACGTTAAGGTCCATTTTCCTTTAGACTTTAGCAAAGGAAAATGAACACAGCGAAAATTATTCTGATAGACTGCATATAAATATATGACCGGGAGGCGTGGCCAGTATTAAGGGATATAATAGGTAGGAAGAACATTTGGACATACGAGGTTTTAAAAGAAAGCCGTCGGTATGTATTTTGGGTATTCAGCCCGAAGGCTGGTTTGATCCTCCACAGTTCCGCCAACAGATGTCATAGACAGCCTTGGCGTCACTCAAGAGGCATACTAGGGAAATGAAGAGTGAGGTAGTTCACCGTTGCTTTCCTCACAGAGCCAGAAGTTGCTATTACATATCAGTATGCCAAGCCCACTGAAAATGCACGCACATAAACCTATGAGTTACATTTTCACACCATTCATAACAGGGACTGGCTGCATAAGGAACGGTATTACTAGCAATCACACATACCTCGGTCATTTTCATATTGTCAAAGCCAAGGATGAGATTGAGATGGGTCAGTGAAAGTAACAAATTTATTCTAGCCCATACCACAAGACATAGTGCACTGTAAATACTACCTTTCACCAGCAAAGGCATATAAGGGACATGAAAAATGCATACGAAGACTACTACCAGTCAAGTGATAACTCGGTAAGCAGTGATTCAGATCACGCTCAAAACCGGATTATTCAGGCTGAAAGTAAGTTGATATTAGTATTATTATAACTATCAGCGTAACAAGTGCGGTGAAATTCCTTGATTTATACCGTATTCAAATTATAATGATGCCTCGTATAGGCTGAGTACTGACGAGTTTCAGTTATTCTCTTACAGCCGTAGACACAGTAACCCGCAAAACATGGTATCATAGGGGAGGCGACAACCACGGTAAAAGCCTCTCTGGTCAGATAATGCGAACTGTAGCAGACTGGAAAGATGATACCTAGTTGGATTGCTCGCCATACCCCTTGAAAGAAAATCCAGGACTTAGTTCATATTCATAGCGGTATGTACCTGACGACAGTGTAACGAGTGCGTGGCGTCTTTTTGTTGATACATAAATATTGAAACTCATAAAGCAATGTACAGAAAAAGAGGCTAAACGGTAATAATGAGTAACCGTGCGTATCGAGAACGAAGATATAATAATTTCAATAGCGGTCAAAATGACCGCATCGGCAGTTCCAGGTATATAATATGTTCCGGCGGTTCTAGTGTTAAGGTAAATCTCCAGCATTTGCCTGGTGTGAAAATATGAATCCCCTAAAAATCATCTTCAGGGATGCCGACAGTGGGGCTGGAACCCACAAGCTCACAGCTGCGCGCCCCTAATCGCACGGCCTATGAGAGTAATTGCAAGGGTGGTTGTTCACATGGAGACACTGGCACATACTGTAGTTTCATGATTATCTTTGCATTTGATTTCAGTATTAGCTAATTATTATAGATGCTCGCATCCTTGCAGCAACTGCAGTCGTCGCAGAGATGTTCTTAGTGTCTCTAAAGGCTGATAAAAGAAACGTACGAATATAGAATAGGGGATAGATAAATAGATCACATTTAGGATGTCCTGGAACATGAATGAAAAAGTACAATTGTGGAGATTGAATCTAAAAGAAAATGTCTAACCATATATCGATAGTTTACTTCTAAAACCTCGTATGTCCCAATGTTCTTCCTGTCCATTACATACCTTAAGACTGGTCACGCCTCCCAGTCACACATAGATATGCAGCCCATCAGAACAATTTTCCTTGTGTTCATTTTCCTATAGCTGTGTGTAAAGGAAAATGAACCTTAAATACGTTATACTGTAGGACTGAGTAAATTCGCTTGCAAACAACATCCCTACAATGCGGTACGTTAAGGTGTATTTTCCTTTACATATCCTTTACATATTTTTGAAAGCTAGTGTCATAGTTTAACTAGCCTTGACGTTTTCTGGAACCGACATTTCTTTCTCGTATTACAATATTTTCACTACATCTAAATGGTCTGTAAGAAGTAACTTCCAACGCCGTGTTTGACATGGATTAAGTTGTTTTGACATTCTTTTCCTTTCATATTATGGAGTTTCTTGCCCACGTATATTTTCCATCATCATCATCATCATCATCATCATCATCATCATCATCATCATCATAATCTCAATTTCACTCCTTTTGGACTTAGTACATTTTGGAAATAAGCCCCTCAATTTTAGTGTTATATTTTTTGAAGTTTCTCTTAGTTAGCTCTTTATGTATTTGACTTTTACAAATGTTTTTATCTGAACGTCTTTAGTAACCTTTGGAACGTAGTGTAAAATTATTTTTTTGTTTGTTAAAATAGCTGTGGAACGATTCTACAGTATATCATTTCAGGTGTGAGGCACTTCATCAGTGGGAAGTGCAGCTCAAAGGTGGTCTTGCTCTGTATCATATTCTTCTCCTTCTTTCTGGCCCTGATCCCAATTTACTGGGGTCGGTACTGGTCAGCGAAATTTTATAGCCGGATGGTCTGTAGGTACGTATTCACTATTGCATGTCTCTGTGATGGTTTTAAAGGGTGTTGCATTGTGTATATAAGAAGAGAAGTGTATTAATGCAATCACAAACACAAGCCCCCAAGACAGAGAAATGAACTATATGAAATAAAATCTTCGGCCTGGCTGAGAATCCAACCCAGGGCCTTCTGAACCGAAGACCAGTACGCTAACCATTCAGAAAAACAGGCAGGCCTCTTGCGGTATTGAAGTGTTGGAAACATAATCTAAAAATTCTTTCACCTATTCGGTGCAATGGTCATTAGATTGACGAGCTTCCTCTGGTAACAAATCAAATCAAATAAAAATTTAAAAAATCACTTTATTTGCAAATGAGGTATCTACCTCGGTGGCAAATGATACAAAAATACCTTATTATCAAGCACTAAATTTTAAATTTAAAAACATCCTAAAATACAGTACTATACTATTTACACCAACAAATTTTCTATTAAACACACAGCTCATAATTAATAAATTTATATTATTTACAAAATTCTAATCATAATATCTTCTGAACTTACGCACGTAATCAATTCATATACGGTGTGTAGAATCACTTCAAATAATAAGTTACCATACAACTGCTAAAAGATTTAAATTTACATTACTTTCTTTACCAGTTTTGGTACCTAACATGCATAATGACTTGCTGCGTCTTAAGCAAAGCCCATTTTGCCACCACTTCTCATAGTTCTTGAAGGGCATTCACAGGTCCCAGGGCCCTCGAAGTCCCCACTGAAGTTAAGTAGAACACGTATTTCAAACATTCGTCTATTTCGGATGTGAAAACCTGTAAACCTATCTCCTTTGTTTCTTGTTACTCGTACAAGCGATGTGCCGAAGACTCGGTCACATGAAATATTTTGCTCTTATCGGAAGTTATAGGATCCGCCCAAATGATTTATCCCCCACATGTTCCCAAGTTGAAAGTTTCTGACCCCCCCCCCTTATGCCCCAATCGCCTCATACGACAGACAGGGTATATCTTATATCGATGGCTTTCTTTTAAAACCTCGTATGTCCAAATGTTCTTCCTACCTATTATATCCCTTAAGACTGGCCACGCCTCCCGGACATATATTTGTATGTAGTCCATCAGAATAATTTTCGCTGTGTTCATTTTCCTTTGCTGAAGTCTAAAGGAAAATGGACCTTAACGTACAGAATTGTAGGGATGTTGATTGCATGGCAAATTTACACATTCCTACAGTATAATGTATTTAAGGTTCATTTTCCTTTAAAAATTGGCAGAGGAAAATGACCATAACGAAAATTATTCTTTTGGACTGCATATAAATATGGGACTGGGAGGCGTGACCAGTCTTAAGGAATATAATGGATAGGAAGAGTATTCGGACTTACGAGGTTTTTAAAGAAAGCCATCGATATACTATTCCCATCCGTGCACTAAATCCAAAGAATGAGTATTTGCGTTAAATTATTTGCGAAATAGAAATCAAACTTTGAATTGAGAAGAAGGTCAGGAAAATGTCCGTAATTTATAGGAATTTCTTACGCCAGGATCAGGTCGCAAGGTGCGTGTTGGATTGATTTGACTGTTAAGACCATGAAGGATGTGAGCGTGCAGCTAACCCACGATATCCTCTGTACTATATCTAAAGCCGACTGAATCCATTCATTTTATCCCTTCCTATTTCCGGTAGATAAATCTTGATGTTTTTCTTCCATTCGCGACGTGGCCTGATTGATTAGAGCACTTTCTAAAGTGGAAAGTGTTTCACGCGCGGCAAGTATTGCGTGTGAGGTAATGTGTTGTCTGTGCTCTGACAAGTGATACTAGCGTTGCAGGAGAGGATTCCAATACACAGTTAATAAATTATGTCCGGCTCCATGGCTAAAAGGTCAGCGCGCTGGCCTTTGGTCATAGGGGTCCCGGGTTCGATTCCAGGCAGGGTCGGGAATTTTAACTATCATTGGTTAATTCCGCCGGCACGGGGCTAGGCATATGTGTCATCTTCAAGATCATTTCATCCTCATCACGACGCGAAGGTCGTCTACGGGAGTCAAATCAAAAGACCTGCATCAGGCGAGCCGAACATGTCCTCTGACACTCCCGGCAGTAAAAGCCATTCGCCATTTCACTTTTAAATAAATTATAACACGGCCATGGAAATAGGCGTTGATTAGAAAAGTACTTTTATAATCACAACAAGGACTAGGTATTTTTGGAACAGTTTTGTGCATTTGAATTGTAGGTCTTTTGATGACATACACACATACACACATCATAATTATAGACCATTATGCCTTTCAGCGTTCAGTCTGCAAGCCTCTGTGTATTTACTATAGATCATTCCATGTTAAGAAAATAGTGTTGCTCTAATGGGCCTACAAGGAGCGAACACACCCACTCTTAGACACTCAGGAATATTATAATGTACTTTATATTATGAAAGAAATAAAAAAAGGATTAGGCTTTTTCACCGTGCGTTATTAAAATAACTACTGAAGCGTTTCCTATTTTATAAATACATTCTCAGGGAGGAAGCACAATGGCGGGAACAGCCATCGCTTTGTTGCCTTTCTTCATTTACTTTCTGTGTCACTCTGGTACACGTAACGCGGAATACGTTACTTTGTGAATCCTGGTAGCTTCTTACTGTTTTAGAGAATTCGTCTATTTATGTGTTGCATATCTTTCTTAGTCTTTATATCTATCTGTATTTGTTTTGTGTTGAGTGAGTGTTAAATGATTAATTAGCCTACGTTTGCGATTTCTTTCTTTAACAATAAAACAGTTATTCGTTTACTTTATGGAAGAGGCTCTTTCTTATTTTGAATTTAAAAACCAAGTTTCACAATTTCATTTACCACCGTTTTCCCGTGATGCCGTAGAGCAGAGATGTTCGTTATGGCAATCCTGTTGTTATAAGAGCGATACTGTTTTTTTAACCTGGAATGATCTGTAAACGCCACCACAATACTCTTCTTATAACTAGTTCTGTGGCCTCGTTTAGTTCTATACTTCTTATCTTCAAATCGTTAGAAACCAAGTCTGACCATAGTCGTCTTGGTCTCCCTCTACTTCTCTTACCCTTCATAACAGAATCCATTACTCTGCTAGGTAACATATTCTCCTCCATTCGCCTCACATGACCCCACTTCCCAAGCCGGCATATGCGTACAGCTTCATCCATCAGGTACATTCCTAACTTAGCTTTTATCTCCCCATTCTGAGTACCTTCATGGCATTGTTCCTACCTGATTGTACCAGCAATCATGTCTGTTACTTATAGCTTATGAATAAGATATCCGCGGTCCACCCAGCTTTCACTCCCGTATAGCGAAGCTGGTCTGAAAACAGGCCGACGTGAAGACAGTTTCGTCTGGGAGCTGACCTTCTTACAGAATACTGTGGATAGAAACTGCGAGCTCACTGCATTAGCTACACTGCACCTAGAATCTCACTTACTATTCTACCATCCCACGAGAACACACATCCTAATTACTTGAAATTATCGACCTGTTACAGCTTTGTATCACCAATCTGACATTCAGTTCTCTTGGATATCTTACCTATTGATATCATTTTAGTCATCGAAAGGTTAATTTTCATACCATACTCATTGCACCTATTTTCAAGTTCCAAGATATTAGACTGCAGGCTTTCGGCACAATCTGCCATTAAGACCAAGTCGTCTGCATAGGCCAGGCTCCTTACTACATTTCAACCTAATTGAATAACTTCCCTGCCTCTTTATACCTTTCAGAAGATGATCCATGTAAACTACGAACAACAAAGGTGAAAATCTACAGCCTTGTCTAACCCCTGTAAGTACCCTGAACCAAGAACCCATTCTACCATCCATTCTCACTGCAGCCCAATTATGAACATAAATGCCTTTGATTGATTTTAATAATCTACCCTTAATACCATAGTCCCCCAGTATGGCGAACATCTTTTCCCTCGGTACCCTGTCATATGCTTTCTCTAGATCTACGAAACATAAACACAACTGCCTATTCCTCTCGTAGCATTTTTCAATTACCTGGCACATACTGAAAATCTTATCCTGATATCCCCTCTGTGGTCTTAAACCACACTGGTTTTTATCAACTTCCTCTCAACTACTGATCGCACCCTCCCCTCCAAGATTCAGGGAATAATTTTCCTGGTATACTAATCAATGAGATACCTCGACAATTGTTGCAATCCTTCCTGTTCCTTTGCTCATAGATAGGTGCAATTACTGCTTTTGTCCAATCAAAAGGTACCTTACCAACACTCCATGCTAATCTTACTACTCTATGAAGCAATTTCATCCCCAGATTCCCACGATATTTCACCATTTCAGGTCTTATTTCATGTATACCTGCTACTTTATGACAATGGAGTTTATTTACCACGCTTTCCACTTCATCAAGCGTAATTTCACCAATATAGTTTTCCTCCTCCCCATGAGCTCGGTTGTTCGCGACGTCACCATGAAAATTTCCTTTTACGCTGAGAAGATTTTCAAAATATTACTTCCACCTGTCCAGTGATTCCCTGGGATCTGTTATGAGTTCAACTGAATTACCCGAAACACTATTCATTGCCTTTTTCTCTCTCTTCCTAAGATTCTTTATTACTGTCCAGGAAGGTTTCCCTGTTGCTTGACCTAGTATTCCCAGGTTATAAACAAAATATTCCCATGACTTCTTTTTGGATTCAACAACTATTTGTTTCAATCTGTTTCTTTTAACTACGTAGAATTCCCTGTCTGCATCAGGCCTTGCTTGGAGCCATTTCTGATACGTCTTCTTTCTTCGTTTAAGCTGTTCTCACTTCATCATTCTACCATGATGTTCGCTTTTACCCATCTTTACACACAGTTGTTCCTGGGCATTCCCTTGATGCTTCTACTACAGAATCTCTGTATGCCGCCCATTCTCTATCTATATCCTGAACCTGCTTACTGTCCATTGTTCGGACAATCTTACTAATCATCTACGTCTGTCCAAGTTCCTTGTCCTGGACATTTTCTACCCTTATTCGTTTGCAGACAATTTTGACTTTCTCTTTCATAGACCTAGAGGTACTTAGTTCACTGCAGATCAGATAATGGTCAGTTTCATTGAAAAATCCCCGAAAACCCCGTACATTCCTAACAGATTTTCTGAATTAGAATTTGGTTAAGATATAGTTTATTATTGTTCTGGTACTCGTACCTTTCCATGTGCAGCGATTATTTGCCTTATGCTTGAAAAATATATTAGTAACTGCTAAACCCATACTAGCACAGAAGTTCAGCAAAGACTTTCCATTCCTATTAGCTTCCATACCTTCCCCACTTACCAATAACACTCGCGTATCCTTCAGTTCTATTTCCAACTCCCACATTTAAGTCGCCCATTAGTATTATCCTATCCTAGCTGCTGACGCTGATTATGATGTCACTCAATGCTTCATAAAACTTGTCAACTTCATTCTCATTTTCACCCTCACATGTTGAATACACCGAGAGAATTCTCGTTATAGTTCCTCCAACTGCTACGTTCGCTCATTTTCGTGTTTAACAAAAACTACTTTATGCTTCATGCAGTATTATTCCTGATGAATATATCCCTACCCCACCCCACCCCACAACCTTCCCTTCCCTTTCTAACTCCAGTCAAGTACACTTTATAATCTTCTATCTCTTTCTCTTTATCTCCCCTTACCCGAATATCATTTACTCCTAACACATCCAGATGCATCGTCTTTGCTGAGTCAGCCAGTTCTATTTTCCTTCTTCCATAAGCTCCCCATCGAATAATTCCATTTCGTTCGCCAAGTTGTTTCCAAGGAGTCCCACGCCTGTCAAATGGGAGTGGGACTCTGTTACGCCCATAGGTCCGAGACTTGCTTAACATGTTCTGAGCTCGGTAAACTCTGTGAAGCAGGATCCTCTAACGGGTTAGGGACCATCGGTGGATTGAATAGTCCTAGTCGCCTGAGCACAAGGACGGCCACGACTCAGAATGTGTCCGAGATGCCCACTCCCATTCCGTAGCAGCTGGTTTCCCGATTTTCAGGACCACTTGCTAGGCCACTGAGCCGTTGCCCATGGTTCACGAACTAGAATATGACTACAGTAACCCACATCATGAACTGATAATGATAAATAATAATAATAATAATAATAATAATAATAATAATAATAATAATAATAATAATAATAATAATAATAATAATAATCAGGGGAACAATAAAATAAAACACGTAAAAGTAAACTGCAGCATGTGATTGAACTAGCCATGACGGGGGCGTGGCATGGCGGAAGGTCAACGGCCTTCCTAACCAGCTGGATTCACGCCAACAACAGAGTGACGGTTATTGCAACGGCAGCTTACATTCTATGCTAGAGTGGAGAGAAGTGAGGACTTCATTAATCTAAGTTCCAAAATTATTATTTTTAAATAATTAAATAGAAATAAACATAAATATTTGTATATTTCTAAATATCGTCGCTGCCGGGGCAAAACCTCCTATGTGAAATATTTTAGCTTAGAACTATGGCCGGTAAGGTTCTGTCATGTAAGGTGCAATATTGTGTGAATACTGTCAAGGCATTCCCGCTCTTCATAAAGTATGTGCTGCGGGTCAGTATATCTCCAAAAATATTATCACATAGGAGGTTTTGTCCCGGTAACGACGATATATTTGATGGAATATGATGATGTTATTTCATGATCGAATGTCATTTTAATTATTTACTTCTATCAGGAATACACACCGGCTAACCGATGGATCGACACCCTGGACTCTGCTCTTCAGAGTACAAAGACGCGCTGAAACTGCAATACAACGTGTTTCCTGTATAGGCCCTCTCTGGACGTAGCGGGGATGGTGTCTACTGCAGACACTGCAGTGGGCTTGAATTCCTAGCTCATGTTCTTCGTTCATATTCACGGGGGGACTTGCTTAGGAATGTTAGGCACAACAGAATACGACCTAGAATTGCAGCAGCATTCTCCCAGAAAGTTTACGAAGTACATGAAGAGGTATCATGTGTTGCCGACGGTGGAAGCAACCGGAAATTAGATATAATCGGAATTAACCGAGAAATGCACTTTGCATGTATTCTGGACCCTACCATTAGCTGTGAGGTCGACTCAAGTCAGTCGACAGAGGTAGAAGCGGAGAAGCGAATCATCTTTGAACCAACCATCAGCTACTTCAAAGAATTATACATCACCTCCTGTGCAAGGGTTGTAGGACTTTTCATCGGTGTAAGAAGACCCATATCAAAATTCTTAATAGAGTTTTTTCAAACGTGTGGGCATTCCCAAGAATCTGTAGGCCCTACTTTGATTTAGCTCTCTTGGCCATTAAAGGCTCCGCCCAAATTGTTAGTATAGTACTTCATACGAGAAGGCTTAAACAAACTCTTCATGGTTAAACATACCTTCAGTATTAAAGTATTATGGTATACGTTGTCAGATTTAGGAAGCCTATAATTGTAGGAAGTGCAAATAAATTAAAACGTAACAGGTTTACTGTAACTGTGATGTAATTTCTCGAATGTGGATGGCCTATATTTTATAATAGTTAATGTTTCTACGTCCCAATAACTACTTTTACGGTTTTGGAGACAACGAGGTGCCAGAATTCTGTCCATCGAGAGTTCTTTTACGTGCCAGTAAATCTACCGACACGAGTCTGACGTATTTGAGCACCTTCACATACCACCGCACTGAGCCAGGATCGAACGTACCAAGTTGGGGTCAGAAGGCCAGCGTCTCAACCGCCTGAGCCACTCAGCCCGACTATATTTGAATAAACATTAAACTTAACAAGTTTATTATAACAGAAGTATTAATAATAGAGGTATTATTCAGAACTTTCTTTACTCTACGATTTAGTCTCCACCACAGTGATTCCCTGTTAAACCACACGAGGAATTCTGGTACCGTATTCATTGGCAGGCACTTAATGGAGTCCGTTCTGTGAGCCGTCCTTTCTCTGAAACTAAATTAACTCAACTTTCCTGTTATAATGGTGTAACCTCACTTGGCTAAATTAGTAAAGATTTAAGAATTGGTAGGAACATTGCTTGCATGCAAAACAGACTTTGGCAACCCTCCAGATAACAATTTATTTTCATGATAAGGCTATGAAAGTAGCGTGCAATGCGGCAGCTGGTCACAGGCATGTAAAATACTGGGTCATTGACTTAAAGGTTGTTTGAGGAAACCACTTCCATAATTCAAAGTAATGAGCTTTAGAGCGTACATTACATTATGTTATTCAGTTCAATGAAATAGGGCTCTACTGAAAATGTATAGTAGAGCAATTGGTAGACACTGTCTAACGGACGGATAGTTAAAAAGAAGCAGCAAGAGGTATTCATTAGGAATACTACTATAGGAGATGATTTTTTTCTTTATGTCGCACCGACATAGATAGGTCTTATGGCGACGATGGATTATGAAAAGCCTAGAAGAAAGTGGCCGTGCCCTTAATTTGGTGTGAAGACAGGAAACCACGGAAAACGATTTTCAGAGCTGCCGACAATGGGGATCGAACTCACTATCTGCCGGGTGCAATCTCACAGCTGCACGCCTTTAACCGCACGGCCAACTCGCCTGGTATAATTTACTTTTATGTACATGGTATTCAGCACATGTATATCACGAGTACTCTTGAATAATCAATCAACTTTATGGTGCATAGATCCTAGGATACATATTCATGCATATACTCTCGAGTAGCTACATGTATCTTCTCTGCTTTTATCTTCCAAGTTTATTTCTCACACTCCTATAATAAACTTTACATGCAAAGTAATCTTTTTGTCTGACATTTTAAAATATTAATCTGATAATTGACCTTCAAACTGGATACGACAGATAACACTCCATGTTGGGTTCAGTTTAATTTTTGTCTGTCTATCTGTCTGTCTATTACAACATCACGAGAAGATGGATTGGGGAATTTTCACGAAACTTTGTATTTAAGTTTGGGATATGGGCAAGTAGAATATTAGCTATACGCTATTCAAGAGGGGCTTCAGAGATACCTAAAAGGTAAAACTAGATGTATCACTCCTACGGTTGGACTTACAGGAAAATAAAACTGATTTATGATCTTACAAATATATTGTTGTATTCCATTTTTGAATACAGTGAAATGTAAACGAATATTCAGTGGTAGTTTTGGGAAGATTTAAATCCAAGAACCGTAACTAAATAGAAAATTGTGGTGGACATAATCCCAGTTACTTTATCGTCGCTCGACCGGTAAAAGGTTGTATTCCACAAAGCTCTTCCTATCAATTATTCTCCTTAAGACTGGTCACGCCTCCCAGCCACATATGGTTATGCAGTCCATCAGAACAAATTTTGTTGTGTTCATTTTCCTATGCCCATGTGTAAAGGAAAATGAACCTTACTGTACCGTACTGTAGGAATGTACGTTTGCATTACGTATTTACGCACTCCTAGTGTACAATGCATGTAAGGTTCATTTTCGTTTAATCGTCGACATAGGAAAACGAACACAACGGACATTGTTCTGATGGACTGCGTATCCGTATGTGGCTGGGAGGCGTGACCAGTCTTAAGGAGAATAATGGATAGGAAGAGTATTGTTGGATACAACGTTTTACCGGTGAAGTGACGTTACAAAGAACTAGCTGTAGTACCCGTCTTCGATAATCACTAATCATGTGCATGATTACATTTTTTGTTCACTCCTCATATTGTTCTCCAGTTTCTGAGGCACATAAGTGGGCTTGCCTCTCCCTATCAGCAACGGCTTGTTGTGACGAACTTGCTTCTCTGCTCTCTGTGGCCCTTTGAATGAAAATCCACAGCCTGTTTCCCGTCATTCGACCGGGTCAGAAATGGAATGAATGAAGCCTCACCCAGCGGCGAGGATAGGAATAGTGCCGGCTGCCGAAGCCTGTCGCACTCCTCTGGGGCAATGATTAATGAATGAAAGATGGAATGAAATGATAGTGGAGAGTTTTGCTGGAATGAAATACGACAGGGAAAACCGCAGTACCCGGAGGAAAACCTGTCCCGCCTCCGCTTTGTCCAGCACAAATCTCACATGGAGTGACCGGGATTTGAACCGCGCTACCCAGCGGTGAGAGGCCGGTGCGCTGCCGCCTGAGCCACGGAGGCTCCCTGTGACCTTTTGTAGTTTTATAAATTTTGCATTGTTGCTAATCTTGACTTGATCTCCTTCTTCCGGTATAAAAGAAAGCCAACAGGAAAATTCTCTATGAGCTATTTTCGTGTAAAACCAACCGTAAAGGACATTTTCTTTTCTTATTAAGGCCCCTTCTGTAGCACCCTTTCTGGAGAAGGTTTTAAACAACTTATAGCTAAGATCCTACTCGACCTCATTCTGAACAACAAGTCTCATCAAAACCTATCCATCAATTTTCCCGTGATGCTGTAACAGACTCAGAAACTATTAAACTGAACTCTTAACAATGACGTAATTATTCTTGTTAGAATTCAATATTTACCAACTGGAAAGTCGCGTTAAAATCAATGCTATCATATGAAATGCAATATATATGAGGTCTAGGCGGAGTGTGAAACACTATAGATCTACCGTTATACAGCGACAATGTTGAAAGCCCATTGTTCTTTGGAAAACAAAACCCACGCTCAATTGGAAAGAAGTCTAGTTTCTCATATTTCACGAACAGTACTACGCTGGCGTTCTAAACGGCACGCATCAGAACAGGAAAAGCACATCACAACAAACAATAGTAAATATAATGTTGCTGTTGATCAATTTTATGGGCTTTCGATATTGTAGGCCTTCACATTTAGTATTCTTCCGACTCTGTGATGTTAGGGCATCCAATGAAAATGGAGTCTTTCTTCCTCCTCTCATTATTCTCTCTTGTCTTATTCTTCAAGCGACCTTTCCTGTTTTTCTAATTTTCATAATCATTTTCACAATTTTTTCTTGTCGATATGGGCTGATGACCACTCTGTTTCTCACCTTAATGCAATCCAAAAAAAAAAAAAAAAACACTACTATTGCCAACTAACACGACTGAACAATATTTCCATGTTAGAGATGCTCCGCTTTGATACGGATTAAGCAAAAGAAGTCTTAAATCATAAATATCTCTGTTATTGTAGGCGGTACGGTAAAACTGTATAAGACAGAAATGCTCCGAAATTGAATTTTCTTTCTTTCTTAATCTGTTTACCCTCCAGGGTTGGCTTTTTCTCTCGGACTTAGCGAGGGATACCACCTCTACCACCTCAAGGGCAGTGTCCTGGAGGGTGAAACGTTGGGTCGGGGGATACAACTGGTGAGGGTGATCAGTGCCTCGCCCAGGCGGCCTCAGCTGCCAGGCTGAACAGGGGCCTTGGTGGGGGATGGGAAGATTGGAAGGGATAGACAAGGAAGAGGGAAGGAAGCGGCCGTGCCCTTATGTTATGTACCATCCCGGCATTTGCCTGGAGGAGAAGTGGGAAACCACGGAAAACCACTTCCAGGACGGCTGAGGGGGGAATCGAACCCATCTCTACTCAGTTGACCTCTCGAGGCTGAATGGAACCCCTTCCAGCCCTCGTACCACTTTTAAAATTTCGTGGCAGAGCCGGGAATCGAACTCGGGTCTCCGGGGGTGGCAGCTAATTACACTACCCACACCACAGAGGCGGACATTGAATTCTCTATAACTTTAACTATGTAATATTTATAAATTGGACCACTAATAATATTAATATTTGATAATTTATTACATTCCAGGCCTTCCCCTAAACTACCATTTCACTCAGCATGAATAACATTATCTATAGCCTAAATTGTAGTGCCTTATTCCCCGACTTAACATACCGATTTTCATTAAATTCTGTTCAGACATTTTCTCGTGATGCGCGTACTACATACATACATACATACATACATACATACATACATACATACATACATACATACATACATACATACATACATACATACATACATACATACATACATACATACATACATACATAATACATACATACGTACATACATACATACATACATACATACATACATACATACATACATACATACATACATACATACATACATACATACACACTTGGCGATTTGGCCGTATGGCTAGGGGGCGCAGGTGTGAGTTTGAATCTGGAAGATAGTGAGTTCGAACCCCACTGCCGGCAGTCCTGAAGATGGTTTTCCGAGGTTTCACATTTTCACACCAGGCTGTTCCTTAAAGACAGACAGACAGACAGACAGACAGACAGACAGACAGACAGACAGACAGACAGACAGACAGACAGACAGACAGACAGACAGACAGTGGCTTGTTGAAATGTTGTAATCTTCTTCTTCTTATCTGTTTACCCTCTAGGGTAGTTTATCCTTCGGACTCAGGACTCAGCGGGGTATCCCACCTCAACCACCTCAAGGGCAGTGTCCTGGAGCTTCAGACTCTGGGTCGGGGATACAACTGAGGAGGATGACCAGTACCTAGCCCGGGTGACCTCACCTGCTATGCTGAACAGGGGCCTTGAGGGGGATGGAAGAATTGGAAGGGATAGACAAGGAAGAGGGAAGGAAGCGGCCGTGGCCTTAAATTAGGTACCATCCCGGCATTTGCCTGGAGGAGAATTGGGAAACCACGGAAAACCACTTCCAGGATGGCTGAGTTGGGTATCGAACCCACCTCTACTCATTTGATCTCTCGATGCTGAGTGGACCCCGTTCCAGCCCTCGTACCACTTTTCAAATTTCGTGACAGAGCCGGGAATTGAACCCGGGCCTCCAGGGGTGGCAACTAATCACACTAACCACTACACCACAGAGGCGGAAATGTTAAATGACTCTTCCGTCGACGATGTGTACAACAGCTAGTATTTCATAAATCCGTTATTCTCCCTCATTTATTTCATCGTTTGTTTTAGTAACTTAACAAGGGTACAAAACGCAAATTAATCTTCATTTCCACATATATGTTTCTCATCCATACATTTCCTTTGACTCTTTGCAGTCTAATAGGCGTCTCATTCTCATATCTTTGTTACATATTATTCTTAATTCTGGTAGATTGGCTACTCGGCCGAATGCCTAAGACAGGCTTTCCAAAGCAAGTGCTGTATTCTCAATATTGAGGAACGGAAGTGTAATCAGGGAAGCCAGCAAGAGTGAAACAAGGATGTGATAGGCGATGAAAGGGAGGAATGTGAAAGCTATTAGGCCTCACACACATATTTCCGCCGGGGTTGGGAAATAACATTTGATATAATTAGGTCCTGCCTGTTGTCATCTCTTGATGGATACAGTACTTTTGCATCCATTTCTTGGCACAGGCCAGAGTAAAGTGTAGCTTCCACCGAAGTCCCAGTCTCATCCATGGCTGTGACAATATGGAAGTTGCTGGGGTGTGGGTAGTGCTGAGTAATGACATTCAGAGCATGACTAGTGCATCTGAGTGTTATGAAAGGTGCTGCTCATAGGGTCAGTCGTGCTGCAATAGCACTTTCTGACCCAGTGAGGAAAGCAATGGCAAACTACCTCACTCCTCATCTTGCCTAGTACGCCTCATTTTGGTGCTGCCATTGGTTTTTGAGGTTTCCTTATAACCGCATAACCTTTGGTGGTGTTATTTGAGGATCCAACCAGCCTCTGGGCTGATGACCTAACAGACAGACATAATTAGGTCAAAGAGAAAAGAGTGAAGTAAATTTATAACACGTGAGGAGGCAATGCCAGTGTCAGCTGGGGATCTTCCATCACCATAAGAGCTCACAAGTTATGAATCCACTGTTGAGTAAAATATGGCGAACTGACGAAGGGGATGGGCTTGTACATGAAAGGTTTGGTGCGATAAGGCAAGGCGAGTCCTTGCTGACTGTGCGTTTTGAAATATATGTTCTATGAACACCGTTTACAAAAATTACTTTTCAGCGTGTGACGATAAGTCTCCTGCCACAAAGCGAACTTGCATCATTAAATCCCTAACGTAGCAGTCATAATATTTAGAGCTCTTTCAAGCTGTACAAATCACTTCTATTTAAGAATCTTGTTGCTACGTGCGCCATTTAGCGTATTCAATAAGGGTCCTCGCATTCAATCTTCCGTTCATATTCCCAAGTAAATGAGAGTTCATTTGAAAAGGTTTCACTACTTTCACATTTCAGTGGTGGTGATTAATATCTCAAGGGAAACCACAACGACGTTATCATTTCCACTTACGGGCTACGACTAGGGAGTTAAAGTAGAACATTTCGAGAACCAGAACGATTATTCTCTCACCATACCTTGACTTTTCAAACTCATTTTAAAACTACTCGACCAGAAACTCAGCTGAAGTCCAGTGTATGCAGGGGGAAGGGGGGAGGAGTCAGACGGGCCGTGAGGTAAGTCGGTGCCCGTTTTTGTTTGTCTACATGATACTGCTTCCAACCGCAAAATTATAGATCAGATTTTGAACAGCAGTTTAAGGTTGCTCATCCCCAACGGTTTAAGCCAACTTCTAGAAATTTCTTGGCATACAGTAGATATTTTGCTAAATCTCACCATTATGATAGTATTTCGTCGCTGCCGGGACAAAACCTCCTATGTGAAATAATTTTAGCTTAGAACTTTGGCCGGTAAGGTTCTGTCATCTAAGGTGCAATATTGTGTGAATATCGTCAAGGCATTCTCGCTCTTCACAATGTATGTGCTGCGGGTCAGTATATCTAAAAAACATATTATCACATAGGAGGTTTCGTCCCGGCAACGACGATTTTCTGTCAGAACGAAAACTTCAACAAACAAACACTACAATTCTTGAATATCAAACATAAGGGCACTGTCAAACAGGTAGTGGACTGTACGGGCGGATTGGCCGCTTTCGCCCGCCCGGACTCTGTACACATGATATTACATCATCCTGGTCAAATAGAAGGCAGCCTACCGCAGCGGACCAGACTAGTTCACAGCGGACTGGCCGACAGTTGTAAATTTTCACAGTGTTCACGCGACCAACACTGAACAATGTCTTCAGATGATACGGAGAAATTAATTGATCTAGTGCCTGGTCATGAACACCTGTACGACATACGGCACGTCGATTACAAAGATCACAAAGAGTCTCATCGTTCTAATCTCATCATCCCTTGGTCGTCCCTTTTAGTCGCCTCTTACGACAGGCAGGGTGTGCTGGACATTTGATTAAAACAACAAAATGGCAACATCAGTTCAAGAAAGAAAAAATGAGTCGGTCCGCACTTGGTTGCGACTGCTTTCATACTGGTTTGCCCTGACTTGTCCGCATGCTGACTACCGCAGTTCGCGAAGGCCTGCGGTCATTTCGTCCGCGCGGACAGTCCACTTCCTGTTTGACAGGTAAGTATTTATTTATCGATGGCTTTCTTTTAAAACCTCGTATGTCCAAATGTTCTTCCTACCTATTATATCCCTTAAGACTGGCCACGCCTCCCGGTCATATATTTATATGCAGTCCATCAGAATAATTTTCGCTGTGTTCATTTTCTTTTGCAGAAGTCTAAAGCAAAATGGACCTTAACGTACCGAATTGTAGGGATGTTGATTGCATAGCAAATTTACACGTTCCTACAGTATAATGTATGTAAGGTTCATTTTCCTTTACACATTGGCAGAGGAAAATGACCATAACGAAAATTATTCTTTTGGACTGCATATAAATATGGGACTGAGAGGCGTGACCAGTCTTAAGGAATATAATGGATAGGAAGAGTATTCGGACTTACGAGGTTTTTAAAGAAAGCCATCGTCATGTGAATACCGAGGTGTTATTAATTTCATGTAACTAACATATCGATGGCTTACTTCTAAAACCTCGTATCTCTCAATGCTCTTCGTATCCATTATATTCCTTAAGGCTGGTCACGCATCCCTACCACATATGGATATGCAGCCCATCAGAACTATTTGCCTTGTGTTCATTTTCCTATGCTGATGTGTAAAAAATTGAACCTTAAATACACTATACGGTTAGAGTCCGTAAATTGGCCATATACACAACATCCCTACAACACGGTACGATAAGGTCCATTTTCTCTACACATCAGCATATAAAAATGAACACGACGAAAATTACTCTGATGGACTGCATATACATATGTGACTGGGAGGCGTGACCAGTCTTAAGGAACAAAATGGGTAGGAAGAACATTGGGACATACGAGGTTTTAGAAGTAAGCCATCGATATTACACATGAGGAAGGCGAACGTCCTTATTTTGCCACCTTAAAGTGAAATTAAAGGTTAAGTATAAAGTACCTATGCAGTAGAACCCCGGTATTTCGAGCTAATTTGGGCTGATGATGCTCGAATTACAAGAAACTATAATTACATGGAAATAAAAAAATCAAAGGGTAAATCCTGAACAAATAATTAATCAGTACGAAATAGGTTACACAATACAGTAGTCTATATTCGTTACGGGGTAACATAACTAAGTTAGAAAGAAATACGAATTTAAATTTTAAGGAAATTGTCCAGTGTCTACTGTTTTAAAATAGGGTCTCTTTTTTCAGTAGCAATATCGAGCGAACTTCTTAAGAAACATACAGTAGTGTCAGTCGGCGGAGGTTGTGCTTGCTGACCGACGTAACGCAGCGCCGCGTGTAGCGCTGCCAAGCCCTCCGTGTGGGTCATCACTCATTACTGGTAGACTACAATATCTTCATCGCCACTGTCTTTAACTTCGAACTACCGGTGTTCTGCAATATCGCGGGTTAGGAAACAATACCATATATCTGACAATGCTCTTCCTATCCATTATTTTCCATAAGACTTGTCACGCCTCCCAGCCACATGTAGATATGCAGTCCATCAGAACAATTTTCGCTGTGTTCATTTTCCTATGCCTACGTGTAAAGGAAAATTAACCTTGAATATCGATGGCTTTCTTTAAAAACCTCGTAAGTATGAATACTCTTCCTATCTATTATATTCCTTAAGACTGGTCACGGCTTTCAGTCCCATATTTATATGCAGTCCAAAAGAATAATTTTCGTTATGGTCATTTTCCTCTGCCAACTTGTAAAGGAAAATGAACCTTAAATACATTATACTGTAAGAAGGTGTAAATTTGCCATGCAATCAACATCCCTACAATTCGGTACGTTAAGGTCCATTTTCCTTTAGACTTCAGCAAAGCAAAACGAACACAGCGAAAATTATTCTGATGGACTGCATACCAATATATGACCGGAAGGAGTGGTCAGTCTTAAGGGATACAATAGGTAGGAAGAACATTTGGACATACGAGGTTTTAAAAGAAAGCCATCGATATATTATAACGTAGGGGCGTAAATACCTCATTCAAACATACATTCCTACAGTACGGTTAGGTGAGGCAATTTGCCACCAGGGTGACTGCCCTAAATGCAGATCGGTGGTGATTGATTAATTGATTGATTGATTGATTGATTGATTGATTGATTGATTGATTGATTAATTGATTGATTGATTCAATGAAGCTTATTCGTCTACTAAAGTCATTCCACGCCATATCTCCACTGATATCACTTAGTCGAGCATCTCGTCTCGTTGCACCTAAGTCTCCCCAGCCCAGAGTTTGCAACATTTCCGTAACACTACTTTGTTAGAAATCACCCAGAACAAATCATACTGCTTTCCTTTGTATCTCTTCCAGTTCTCGCATAATATCCACATGAACAATTATTAGTCTATGAATAAAGTAATGCTTATTTTAAAGACATAATTATTCATGTTAAGAGGCACAAATCGTTTTGTTTAACAAGCTATTTATATTATAAATTAAAATAAGAAACTGTGAGGTATACCCGAATACACTTAAATTTGTATGAAAGTACAGAAGATGGATGATATTATAAGGACCACGATTTGTTGATAAACTAGCGACAAATAATAATTACGAGTACTAGGCTTGTTATTGATAAACGATCGCATTTATTGTATCATCTAGCACCAGAACATTTCAATGTAAACGATTTCGTAGTACATTCACTAGCTGTGATATTGAAAATAGGATCAAAGTGCAGCCATCAAGAAAGACAATAAGCTTTAATGGATTAACAAGTTACAATCGCAGACACGTAGGTTAAGTTGAATTCCTAAAAACTACAATTAATCAGATTATGTCCGATATTTCGAGATTGAATTAAGATGGATAGCATTATTTATATGGAAGTGTGGATAATGGACGGCTTATGATGCAAGGTCTTACCTGCAAGCAAGTGTGAATAGGATAAAGCCATTCATCTTAGTTGATTATCGAACTAGTAGACTTAATCTGATTGGCTAGTTTGTAACGATAGGATACCTGATTCGATTTTTGATCGTGTAGAATTCAATATTTACTTAAAATTTTGTGCGGTCACAATGAGGGGCGTAAAACAATGATCTTTTCTCTTTGCTCACTTATTCGTAACAGTAACAATATATTACAGATCATAAAAAGTACCTGGAACATATCACACAGAGACAAATTTTGTTTTTAATTCACTGCTGTGTCATAGATTTCTGCTACGTCTGTTGTGAGATTAAAGTTGAAAACTGCAGCAGGATATCGGCTAGGGGTTTCACTTTTATGGTCCAGACTCCCGAGTGGAAAGAGGGAGCCGCTGTCACAGTTCCGCTGGGCACGTTTGACATTAAACTTGCAAGCTAACTACTGTCAGCTTGGTCCGTACGCTGCTGGTTCATTTGCTGAATAAATATTAAAAATCTCGCGGTTAACAAAGCTTACAAGTAACAAGGTTATTTCTAACATCTGATTAGCTTCGCTTGCATGGTCAGCATTGCTGTGCGAACGTAGTTTGTACGTTACAGGAGATACATTTAGGCATGGGTAACTTTGTGTGTTTCTAGTTTTAAAAATAAATCGGTTTGCGACTTTTCTATTGCCGGTGATAATATCACTGTTAGCCAAAACCAACAGCTTCTTTTCTTTCACCTTGCTATGCTGCACCGGGTGCATTCGATATGCTCGTAAACCTCAAACTGAAGACTAGAGGAACCGTTTCCATGTGCTGATGTTCGTTGATTTTTAAAGAGGAGTTATACTCACTTCCTTGCAGAATACTCTCTGTAGTTTATGGATGACAAATATCTTGTGTGTTGGTGGCAGGGATGCCAGCTATATCCGGCCAGGTCCCTTCTGTGTAGTGCAATATGTAATAATTAATAAGTAATTAAAATGAAAAGAACAGTATTTATTGTCTGTTTGCTTCTTTGAATGTTTCCCCTTAACCAAATTGTGGCTTGCCTGCCCGCTTCCAATATGTTTTTCAAGATGGCACCCTTGTATGGTGATGAATAAGCTGCGACCTTTATGGACACAGTGTTGTTTACACTTCTGATGTGTAGGGGTCCTGTTGTCTATAATTATTACATTTATTTCAAATACATTAAGCATCACTTGCGATTTGCTTCGAGTCAATTGATTTTTTGCTGTTATCAATATAGCACAACACACAGTGATACTAATCACCATCATTTATGGTGTACTATTTGTTTTAAGTCACACCGACACAGATAGGTCTTATGGCGACGATGGGATAGGCGTAGGAATGGGAAGGAAGCGGCCGTGGCCCTAATTAAGGTAGAGCCCCAGCATTTGCCTGGTGTGAAAATGGGAAACCATGGAAAACCATCTTCAGGGCTGCCGACAGTGGGGTTCGAACCCACTATCTCCCGGATGCAAGCTCACACCTGCGCGCTCCTAACCGCACGGCCAACTCGCCCGGTCATTTATGGTGTAAAGGTAAAGTCTGAATAGATGTATACTGGAATCCTTCCTTGCTCATTGATAACCTTAGGCTTTGTCGTTATTCGTAATTAGTTCTCAGCACATATTCTGTATTGAATATGGGCTTATTGTTGTAAAATACATCAACAGTTAACTCCATTCTGGTTAAATCACTGACTTCATTGCTTATCTGCTGAATGAGTTGATTACGTTTATATATCGATAATCTGGACGTTAAATTACTATATTGGAATGTATGCATACGTACAAGGCTATCGTTTTATTTAGGAGTACTACATAAAACATTGTGTCAAGGAAGGCCGAAAGGGGCATGGCAGGGCTACAATGTAGGGGATAAGCGATATTGTCAGCGTGCAAGGCCAGCAGTAAGCGAAGCTTTGTCGACGGGAGATCGCCGAGTTTTCGGTAAGGAAGATCCAGATAGAAGAAGCTTGAAGCAGGCTAACAATGGATTTGGCGCCCAGAATTATATGCAAGTGGAAACTACGAGCCTTTATTCCTTTGAAGGAGTAAACCACGTTTGAAACATAGTTTACATTCACATTTCATCCCAGCAATGTTCTGCTAAATTATTTTATAGAAATAACCATCAAAGCGTTCATTTTCCTATGCTTAAGTGTAAAGAAAAATGAACCTTAAATGTACTATACTGTAAGAGTATGTAAATGTCATGCAAACATACATCCCTTACTGTACCGTACTGTAGGAATTGACATATTTATTTGTTTCGAGTTAATTGATTTTTCGCTGTTATCAGTATAGTACAACGCACAGTGATACTAATCACCTCCATTTATAGTGTTCCACATTGCCTAAAAGACTGGAATCCTTCCTTACTCATTGATAACGTTTGGATTTGTCGTTATTCGTAATTGATTCTCGGCACATATAACGGATAGGAAGATCATTGTCACATTTGCAATTTTGGTACAGTAGCGACGGTATTTCTACTGATTCTTAAAGAAATTAAGGATTTTTCTTACATTATGCAGGAAATTTAGAAGATGTTGGTGCAAATCACAACTCGTAGCTTCGGAGTTTGAGTTTAGAGACAAATACACCTTAGCGTTTTATACATGCATATCATTAGATTATGTTCACACCGACCGTGTAAGCCTGCGCGTAAGTGTATCTATCTACCTATCTAACATGGCTTTCTCTGGAGATTACGAATGTATGGATATCTCATCCTGAAAATTTTCGTTAGCTGTAGATTAGACAAGGTATTTTACCTACTTAACACACCAGATGTGATTTACACTAATATTCAATTAACAAACAAGTTCACTTAATGCCACCCTGATCTTCAAATTTGTTTTAAGCGGTATTATACATGCGTGAGTGGATACGTAGTATTTTCGTCAGTATAGTTCAAAGTTGAATTTGTTCCAGAAACTTTCGATAAAGCGGGCTTCAGCAACAATCACGAACCCCGCTTGCGCATGAAATATGATGTAATCGACTATAACTTTTATTTACAGCGCCACAACAGTTCCAGAAAGTCCAATGAATGGAAAAGAGATATATATTTGAGGCCTGTTTCCACAGAACAAACGGTTATTCCGTCACAATTTATTCCTTTTTCCCACGATTGTGTGGGAAACAACCAGCATGGAGTTTTTAGTTCATGAAATATAGTTATGACGAAGTTTATCCCCTCATCGTAATTTCACAAATACAAAGGTAATGTCACTGAAATGTAATCAATACCTACATATTACACGGAAAATAATTACATGTCTCTCTGTTCTCGGATCATTGCTGTTCTCTACAAATTCCAATGTTGTACAATACTGAATTAACTAACGATTTTAGTTTTTATTTCTCACCAAGAATTTTGGCATACATTTTTCTTGTACAACTCCTCCTCCTACTACTAATAATAATGATAATAAATACATACGATCTTATCCGCTGTTTGGATACATTATGATTGGACGTCCTTTAAGTTGCCTGCGTGTCAGTTTTCACGTTCACCAGGCGAGTAGGCCGTCCGGTTTGGGGCGCGCGGTTGTGAGCTTGCATCCGGGAGATAGTGGGTTCGAATTCCACTGTCGGCAGCTCTGAAGATGGTTTTCCGTGGTTTCCCATTTTCACACCAAGCAAATGCTGGGGCTGTACCTTAATTAAGGCCACGGCCGCTTCCTTGCAACTCCTAGGCCTTTCCTATCCCATCGTCGCCATAAGACCTATCTGTGTCGGTGCGACGTAAAGCCACTAGCAAAGTTTTGACGTTCCATTTCACTCTGCCAGACAACAAGAAATGTGAACTCTGTTTTGTGACGGGAATACCAAGTATATTTCCAGAGTTCATTTACATGCAGACGTCGTACGACATGAAGTGCTGAATGGGCTTCCGTCTACCCTTCAAAGTCGGACTACATCTGAGAACTAGCGTCCAGCGAAATTTTTCTTTATTTTTATAACCAAGTGTCCAATAGTTAAACAGTTCTTTTCTTGTTTTAGAGTACCTCTATCCCCTCGTGATTACATTTCTGATACAGACAAATTCATTCATTTGAACTATTTTAGTAATTACAAAAATGTCCACTTAAAACATGGACGATTTCCAGCCTCGTTCAAAAGTATTTGCCGTAATATTACTTCCGGATCTTGTTCTTCAGACTCTTCCACTTTCCGAATACTCCGAGAAGTTTTATCTCTCCAACGACGCAACGTCTAGCTTAAACCATTCATCCTACTTTTTCTCGTCTGTGCACATATTTTCTTGATAATGTTGGATCACGTCCGAACATATATGGCTAAACAATTTAAAAAATCTGCTTCGGTCTAGGCCTACATCAGTTTCATACCGTCGCTTCACCGGTAAAACGTTGTATTCCACAAATCTCTTCCTATCGATAATTCTCCTTAAGACTGGTCACGCCTCCCAACCAGGTATGGATATGCAGTCCATCAGAACAAATATCGTTGTGTTCGTTTTCCTATGCCCATGTGTAAAGGAAAATGATCCTAACTGTACGGTACTGTAGGAATGTATGTTTTCATTACGTATTTACGCACTCCTAGTGTATACTGCATGTAAGGTTCATTTTCGTTTACTCATCGGCATAGGAAAACGAACACAACGAATATTGTTCTGATGGACTGCGTATCCATATGTGGCTGGGAGGCGTGACCAGTCTTCAGGAGATTAATGGATCGGAGGAGCTTTGTGGTATACAACGTTTTACCGGTGAAGCGACGATATGATTTACAGGGTTGCAATCTCATGATTACTTCAAATCCTCCCCTGGGCCCAGAATCTTGCGCAGGACTTTGTTTTAGAAAGTAATTAGAGATCAAGAGATGTTCTTACTCATTACCAAGTTTTCCGCACGATAGGTACGTTGTTAATTTTGAGTTGTGGGCTGATGACCTTCGATGATAGGCCCCTTTAAACAACAAGCATCATCATCATCAATTTTGAGTTGTAAGAATAGCTCTGTTGTCTCATTTGCAGTAGTTCCACGCCTCTTTCTTTAAAGTCACTGAAATCTGAGTCTAACTATCCTCGCCTTGGTCGTCCTCTACTTCTCTATTCATCCACGGCCGAGTCCATTTTATCCTACGTATCCTATTCTCCTCCGTTCACTTCGCATGATGCACCACTATGCCGGTTTATATGTACAACTTCATCCACTGAGTTCATTCCTAAGTTACCCTATATCTCCTTATTCGAGTCCGGCTGCATGGCTATATGGTTAGCGTGCTGGCCTTAGGTCACAGGGGTCCCGGATTCGATTCGCGGCATGGTCGGGAATTTTAACCATCATCGGTTAACTTCTCTGGCACGGAGGCTGCGTGTATGTTTCGTCTTCACCATCATTTCATCCTCATCACGACGCGCAGGTCGCCTACGGCAGTCAAATCAAAAGACCTGGACCTGGCGAGCCGAACATGTCCTCGGACACTCCCGTCACCAAAAGTCATACGCCATTTCATCTCCTTATTCGAGTACCCTCCTACCATTGTTCCTATCTCCAAGTATCAGAAATTATTCCTGCTAGCTACAAGTACTAGGTTTGTTCCAACAAGCAGTTTGCGTACGGTTTCGTACCGGTTCATGGACTGACGTAAGCGCATGCGCGAGCTAAGTATCCATTGGGATCCATCGCTAAACAGCAGTCTGTTGGAACGGTTCGTGAACGGTCAAGAAAAACTACAATGCGCATGCGTTCACGATTACGCGGGAGATTCGTGGTCAGCTCGCTTGTTAATGTTCCTTGAACATTTCCTTATCACAGCGAGGCACTGCTTCATAGAGAGAGAGAGAGTGAGAAAGAAAATTTAGGTTACTAAAGTATGCATTTCACTACATGTAACTTATATAATTTAGATGATGATACAACTGGCTTTACGTCGCACCGACACAGATGATGATGACCGATCAGCTGTTCACAGCTATGGGCAACAATATCCAGCTCTCAGTTATTTTGGTGTACTGCGCATGTCACTGACGAACAGTTCTTTTCCTGGACAACGAACTGCTTTACCAGTTAGCAAACTGGTTGGAACAGCCGACTCCGAGTCCGCGTTTGAGTTTGAAGTTTGTTGGAACCCTCTTTCCTTACCGCGCTCTTGTGATATGAATCTAGAATTGAAGAAAATTGCAAGAAATGCCTTATTCAGTTCACAATACTAATGTTTGATAATTATTGTCACCATTCATAACATATTTCAGTTAACGAAACATAAATCGCTCGACCGGTAAAAGGTTGTATTCCACACAGCTCTTCCTATCAATTATTCTCCTTAAGACTGGTCACGCCTCCCAGCCACGTATGGATATGCAGTCCATCTGAACAAATTTTGTTGTGTTCATTTTCCTATGCCCATGTGTAAAGTAAAATGAACCTTACACTACCACACTGTAGGAATGTACGTTTGCATTACGTATTTACGCACTCCTAGTGTACAATGCATGTAAGGTTCATTTTCGTTTAATTGTCGACATAGGAAAACGAACACAACGGACATTGTTCTGATGGACTGCGTATCCATATGTGGCTGGGAGGCGTGACCAGTCTTAAGGAGAATAATGGATAGGAAGAGTATTGTGGGATACAACGTTTTACCGGTGAAGCGACGATATGATTTCTGATTTGTTCTCCTGGTGTTATTTGGAATATTTCATTTTAACGTAGCTATACAATCGATTAATTCACTAGCAGGCCAAGCTTGGAGTTCCTCAGCTATCAGGTATAGGAACATTCTTACTTAATTTTGGAACGCAGGGAACCCACAGAAAAGGCAGGTTTTTGCGCAGTTTTGTTTCTGAGTCATCGTATAGTAAATGACCTCTTATGAATATTAACGTGGACACATTACAGATATCCTCAATGCATCCTACCAGGTTTATTTTTCTTCCTACTTCTTCTGAAATGCATAACGCGAAAAAATCTTGAATTAAAAGAGAATAAAGGTAATTAAAATAATTGTCCATATATACGTACTAAACTGTGACTCACCATACTGGAATTAATCGTTACTTCCTGGATTATAAGAGAACAGGAACCTACCTGAAACTGAAGAAAAGTAGAAATTAGAATCTAATACACATTACAATTTGTGTACACACAATTAATATAATCTATATGATTATTATAGTTTTATTTGTACATGTCCATTTTTTGCCTCTTACTTCCTAATTATCTCGGATTACGTATACAAAAGTCGAAATAGCCCCATTTCAACTTTTGCCTCTGATTGTTTGTCGCACGACAGGAGAAAAACTCTTTAAAACTTAGTATTTACGTTTAGAGATAGCAGGGTTGTGCTCCAGGTTACATATTACTTGATTAGTATGCTATTGCGTTGCAACGGCGACCAAAACAGGAACCGTAAAAATTCTCCATTAATATTGACTTTATTGAAAATGAATAAAAGGAAATTGGGTAAAATTTAAGTTCTGATCGTGTATGCTTCATGCATTTTTAAGCGCGTGTATTAATGATGGAGAAATTCGATTGTTCATACTTTTTACAAACTTCGAAATGTCTCGTAAAATATTAGTTCTTGTTAGAAAGTGCATATAACAATGCTTTTTGAATTTTCAGTCATTTATGTCTGAAACATACAGGTGATATTCAGTGGCAAGACTGAATTCCTCACGACGACTAAGTAATTCAAAATTGTGTTACTTTTGTTTCGGAAATGAACGTGGCTAAATTTGTAAACAACATTTAACCGAGTGGGGTAGGCAATTGCTGTGTGAAAATTGACCACCTGAGGCAACTGACCTATCCTCAATCCAGCTTGTGGATGAGCATGGCAACAGATGGTAAACAATTCCTACGCGTGCGAAGTTAGGAAGGGTGTTCAGCTTAGACTGTTATTCTTCTGTTCATGAAATAAACCATAAATAATTTACACTTGTAGTATTTCTTGTAAAATTTTCTTTCCTTGGGATTGTTTGTTGTACTATTGTTGTTGTTGTAGGGTAATTATGTTTTGACTTTACTTCATTATAGTCCGGCTCCAAGGCTAAATGGTTAGCGTGCTGGCCTTTGATCACAGGGGTCCCGGGTTCGATTCCCGACAAGGTCAATAATTTTAACCATAATAGGTTAATTCCGCTGACACGGGGGCTGGGTGTATGTGTCGTCTTCATTATCATTTCATCCTCATCACGACGCGCAGGTCACCTACGGGAGTCCAATCAAGACCTGCATCTGGCGTGCCGAACTTGTCCTCGGACACTCCCGGAACTAAAAGCCATACGCCATTTCTTCTTTCTTTACTTTATTATAACTTGTAATGTTGAGCTAGTAGTGAGCTCAACCTGTAGTATCGTAAGCCGTAGTGTTAAGTACTGGAAATACTTAAGTCGTTGTGAATTTGCATACGATGATGCTGGATTTAGAATGTTAAACTAGTAGTATTAACTTTTAACCTCTGTCAGGTTATTATACATCATCATTAAATGCTGGTATCAAATTCCAAGCTTGGAAGGTAATACTAATGATGGCGTATGGCCTCCGAAGAGGCCTGGTGCAGGTCTTTTTCTAGTAGACGGCCTATTAGGCGACCTGCATGTCTGTGAAGATGAAGGCCCTACTAAGCCATTGGAATTAACCAAGTAAGGTTAAAATCCCCGACCTGGCTGGGAATCGAACCCGGGACCCTCTGAACTGAAGGCCAGTACGCTGACCATTCAGCCAACTAGTCGGACAGCTTGGAAGGCATTTTCACCTGTGTAATGTATTGCCATCCGCCCTCACTGAAGATCTCATAATTAGAATATACAACCACGAAGAGAACGATCACGATCAAGAAAAGGTGAAGATTAGACTCAAGTAAACTCACGAAGTTACACATGTCCTCGTTGTGGCAAAATTTTCAGTACTTTAAACGGTCATTGCCTGTGCACATTATGCTGTCTACAGGAAAACAATTATGGAGCGATGTGGAACGAATTAGTTCATAGTCACATCAGATAGTAAACCAGATGATAAAGCAATCGTTAGTTCGATTGATTATGATTTATTGATTTTGGAAAAGACAGGGATGAGGATACATTTGAAGACACTGTTAACCAATTCAGTAAATTCATGAGGAACGCTCCGACGAAATGCAAGAACCCTGAACATCCTGCTGTAAAATATTTTCAAGTGAGGAAAACGAGGCAGTCAGTCCATAAACACTCTCAGTAGTCTTAAGGTACCAATTCTCAACGACGTGATGTATGTTTCAAGGAAAAGAAAATGAATGAATATCAGTATGATATTATACAGCCTTACTACTATTAAAGGTGCTCCATGGCTAAATGGTTAGCGTGCTGGCCTTTGGTCTCAGGGTTCCCGGGTTCGATTCCTGGCAGGGTCGGGAATTTTAACCAACACTGGTTAATTTCGCTGGCACGGGAGCTGGGTGTATATGTCGTCTTCATCACCATTTAACACTCATCACGACGCGCAGGTCGCCTACGGGAGTCTATTCAAAAGACCTGCATCTGGTGAGCCGAACTTGTCCTCGGACACTCCCGGCACTAAAAGCCATATGCCATTTCATTTACTATTACAGAAAGAAAAAGGCAGTTCGGAATATTGTGGACATTAGTTAGGGCAAAGAGACAAAAATTCCACCCTCAGAAATATTTGAATACAATATGTGTAGAAAATCCTTCTACTTTGGATGCGTATAATTCTCATAAAAGTGAAGGTGACAATTGACTGACTGAGACAGAAAGTGAACTAGCAGCAAAGTGAATGAATGTAGGTACAGCTCCTGGTTCTGATAGGGCACTATTCAAAGAAATAAAGGAAATTAAATTGTTACCAGTTTATCAGTATAATTACCAACCATATCGTCGCTCGACCAGTAAAAGGTTGTATTCCACAAAGCTCTTCCTATCAATTATTCTCCTTAAGACTGGTCACGCCTCCCAGCCACGTATGGATATGCAGTCCATCAGAACAAATTTTGTTGTGTTCATTTTCCTATGCCCATGTGTAACGGAAAATGAACCTTACAGTACCGTACTGTAGGAATGTACGTTTGCAATACGTATTTACGCACTCCTAGTGTACAATGCATGTAAGGTTCATTTTCGTTTAATCGTCCACATAGGAAAACGAACGCAACGGACATTGTTCTGATGGACTGCGTATCCATATGTGGCTGGGAGGCGTGACCAGTCTTAAGGAGAATAATGGATAGGAAGAGTATTGTGGGATACAACGTTTTACCGGTGAAGCGACGATATGTTAACCTAACATTATGTTCGTAAGATGTTCAGGAAAGGCCATACTATCTTGCTGTATACATAGGCAGTTCCTGCTTTAGTCACTAATTAACGCCCTATAACTAACTTTTCCATTCTAAGAAGGATTATTGAGAGAACACTGGAGAAGAAAATTAGATCACATGTCGAATTACCTACCCAACAATAAGGCTTTTTGTCAATACCAGGAACACTTATTAATGTTTCACTAATAAACAGCTACCTCCAAGATTTGAAACAAAAGAAAAAGGAGCAGCTCTGTTACTTCCTTGGACGTTTCCAAAGCTTGGGATACCATTGTCCATAATCACCTACAATAGACCTTAAACATAACAACGGTTCCCCAGTGGCTCAAATTGCTAATCTTTTCCTTCTTTAAACATAACTCTGTAAATATTGAACTAGATGCGACCACTTACACCAAGATGATACCTGTCCGCAAGGGCGCAGATCACGGTTCAGCGCTTTAACCTCTTCTCTTTCGAAGGAATTAAATGAGAGAGAATATGCCTCTGAGTTCGGTTACCACTTATAGAAGGTCGGAATAGCCTACCAAGATTAGGTTTCCCGAATTACATTGTTTTAATTGTTAAAAATTAAGACTCGGTATCTTCAGTGATTGGTACTGCCAGTTATTATTTTAATCGAGTTGAATGCTGCTAAATCAAATTCTATGGTGATTAAAAATGGGAAACTCAAACCTGTTGTTATTAGAACCATGGGCTTAATCCAAATCATACATGGATGATAGAGAAATAATTAAATACCTATGGGGTACGTTAAACGATGAAATTGTCTTTCACGAAAAATATGTTACGAATAAGTTAAAAGGCACTATGACAAAACTCGTGAATGCAGCAAATAAACACAATAAATCAGTAAATTTGTTCCAACATGGTTTATCCGCTGAAATGTAGTAATTTGTCAAAACTTCGGTGAGGTTTATTTGAATAGAGTGACAAATTAATTTAAAAAGTTGTTAAAGAAATAACTGGTTTACCAATAGATAAAGTCAAATAATAATACTAGATTATAAATTCCACCTGTTCAATACATGAGTATTTATTGAAATTTAAGAAATAGTTTTTAACATAAATTTAAATTAAAAACTCTTATGTATTGATCGGGTGGAATTTATAATCTAGTATTATTATTTGACTTTAAGTACATTTCAATACGGACCATAACATGAGATTTGTAACATGTAATACCAATATATAGTCCTGAATTCATTTAGGAAACACCAGGAAGGTCCTTGGCTTAGGATGTAACCGAACATCTGCAAACGTTAAAGTCCATTGTTGACCCACTTATCGTACAGTCTTAAAATTTCGAGTGTGAGATCACGGACAGATTAAAACGTCCGAATTTTAATAGCCATGAGGACCCAAGCGCACGAAAGCTTAGAGGAAAGTTGAAATGAACAATATATGACCTGGCGAAAATTCTCTCCGTGGTAGAAGGGAATTGCAGTTCTGGCAATAGTCAAAATCAAACCTCATTTCAATGGAACAATGCAGTAACAATTCACTGTAACATCATGGCAGTCTGTAGTAGGCTATCCCTGGCAGAAACGAAGAAAACCTTTGTCGTCACTACAATGAGAATGAAATCCGCCCCCATGTTCATGGTTTCTGCTGGGAAATGGGATCTATTGAGAAACAACAGACACCGCAGCTTCCGGAAGTGTATTGATGGTTGCCTCAAAAGGTCGAACAAGTTTGAAATATTTGAAGTAGTGTCATATAATTAATCTGAGACTCCCATGAACGTGCTGATTTCATACCAATCGACATAAAGTAGAAGGTCGTCTTCGTTATCGACCCAACTGTGAGGTTTGAAGGAGTAAATGTGCAAGCAGAAGAGGTTGATGCTGGTAAGAAGTGGCACGACGAGCCCTGCTTTAATCATGTGGAGTAGAAATAAAACACCCCGCTCCGGAACTGGAAGGGAATTGGACTACCGTTCACTACTCGAGGAGTAGTTTCTAAATTCTACGTTAATTTATATTTTGAATGTCTTTTCTTTAAACTGCAAGGAACCTTTCTCATAACTAATATACTACTTGTGTCTGTTCGATATTGCTTAATCACAAAACGCCGTTGAAAATTTTGAGAGGCATAACGTCGAATATCTAATTAATGATGTATTCTAATCGCTCGGAACGAGAAACAAGAGATACTGTGGATTTATTCCCTACCTGTCACCCTCTAAAGTTTACTGCCACAACTTCGAATTTCTTATAGCTGCTTTATCATCGGCTGTAAGTTTACTCATCTGGAATTTTGTAACCTTTTTTACACACCGCTGAAAATGTGAATATTGTTGTTTCAGAAATTTTTGAAACATGGGAGCAAAATACCTTAATTATGTCTAGTGCCACGAAGTGCCACCCCACTGAAGTATAAATTAAATAAGCCGGTCTAAACGACTCAGACAGTAGAAGCGCTGTCCTTCTGCGCTCTAGAAGGTAGTTTCGAACCCCGCTCAGTGCAATGGAATTTTAAGGTGCTTGAAGGAGTAAGCCTAGTGTTGGTACCGGCAAGTAGAGGAACTCTTGCGTCACATAATTCCGGCTGCTCAGCCTCTCCGTAAACCATAAAAGGAACTAGTGGGATTTAATATGATTAACAATAATAGCAACAAAAATAATTACCGAGCTCTAGGTAGCCATATTTTGAAAAATGACATTTCTATCGACTTAGATAATAAACAGTTTTCTCTGCAACAGAGCAGTTCGTAAACATGACTCATTGGACTTCGGCTCATCAATTAAAATAAATTCCGATAGTTTTCACAGTTTCGATAAATTAGAAGTACCTCAATCACTTATGATTCTCAAGTGATAAAATTGTTATTCATTGTACAAATTTACTCTACAGTAAATATAGAAAAACCAAGAATCGCTTTCAAATAACAAAAAACAAACTATTTGTGGACTTAATTAATCACCGTCTTAAAGTGAGGTAAAATGTTATTTTAAACTTTATTTACATTAAACTGTGAAGCGTAGTTTGAACAATAATAATAATAATAATAATAATAATAATAATAATAATAATAATAATAATAATAATAATAATAATATGTTAAATGTTAAAATGTAGGAATGACACACCTTAAGTGGGGCAATGAAGGACTGTTGAGTGCAATAAATAAATAAATAAATAAATAAATAAAGGAATTATATAATAAATAAATACGTAAATAAATAAATAAACCAAAATCCTATAGTCTTCTACATCGAGTATTTTTTTAAATAAAGAGGTTCCAATATGACCTAAAATTACGGGTAACCGCAAGGATCCAGAATACTACGACAATTTTTTAAATTAATAGCCTACAGTGGTAATGAATAAAGGAAGTAACATTTACATATCAAACACAAATTTAAGGTTTTTGAGGTGATATTTATTAAGGGATATATGGATGATATAGATATTCCATTCCTCTTTGTTGACGTCTACTGGTTGTGTCACATCAGCCTCGAATGTGACTTGGTTGGGTCGATGATATACTCACTTTTTGTATTTTCGTCGAAGACGGTAATGTCTATTCGACGAGTTCTGTAACTAGCGAAGATGTTGTGAACTTCTTCTTGAACGGCCATGCCAGAACATTTCAAACTCTTGACCCGGTGGAAAGAATGCTGTGATATCCAGCATTAATTAGAGTTTCATTGTGCGTGCAGTAGTGTCGGATACGAGGAAGGATTTCGTAGTAGGCTAAATGTAAACAGCGATCTTTCGTCTAGAACGAATTTCTTTAATTTAATCAGGAAATTATTAAACTCATCAACATTAGTCGTTTTGCTCATTGCTGAGAGTCGAGACCTCAAAACTCTATCATTTCTGTGTTGCAGCCTTGACGAGATACCTCCATCCAGAGCGGTTTTCAGATTTTCGTAACATGATCTGAAGAGGTAAGCCAGTGATCTTCTTCGCCTAATCTAACCAGCTATTTGCTGCTCTTCCTCGTGGTCTAATGCCTTAAACTTTGCCTTGCAAAATGGTCTTTTCCAAGTTCTCCCCTTCTCTTCTGAAAATGTGGCCAAGGAACTGAAAGTTGTACTCAGTTACGCAGGAAGATAGACGTTTCTTGATGCTCAGTTAATTCAGAATGGACACATTGTGAGCCGTATCCTGCCGGCCCATAATAATAATTAGAGTATTATTTGACACAATATGTAAAATTTATTCATAAAAGTTACAGTCTAACATGTTAAAGCATCGTATCCCAAGATAGTTGATACCGGATGTTTAGCAAGACAGTGAGTCGCTGGACATTGCTTCATATTTCCGTATGACCGTTAGAAAGGGTGGCGTAACCAAGCGCTGGCAAGGATAGACACGTGTATTAGATGCTGACCAAGCAAGATATTTCAGTCAATGGGAAATTAAGGACTTGGGAAACATGGAGGCCACACCGCGCCAAATCTTAATTCCAGAATGACCAATGTGCTCCGTTACTAAAGTCAGTTTCTGTCGGTAATCGGTTTTCCACAGTTTCAGAAGTCAGATATATTTGGAAATGTAATATAAAAATTGGTGGAAGCGATTTGCTAGTGTTTGAGCTGTGTTTTGTAAATAAATCACAATAAATATTGTGTCATCATATACGACGAATTTTCTGATTGGTGGTTGGTTCAAACACCCGGGAACCCCAGTATTGAAATGGCGTCACCAAAGCCTCCTCAGTAACCCAAGATCTGGAGAGCGTCACTCTGTGTTAAATGCTTGGATAGTGCGGAAGCACAAACTCTGATTGGTGATCGTGATTAACGTAGTGTTATTCCAGTAACAGTAACTGGTTTTAAATGATATTTTAAATTGTGCAGTTGGAAGATTTTACTGTTCTTGAGTAAATGGAATAGTATATTTTGGCAGAGTTTACTTTCAATATATAAAGATGGTGCTTAGTGACCGATGTGTAGCAAGTGTAGTGGAGACGTGCTATTGTTTCACTACTTCGAGACGGGCGCGTTTCGCGAGGAACTTTCGTGGCGAACCGTGTGCTGCTTTTCAAACTGTATTCTTACCCTTTAAGTGAAGTGTGTATTATACATGTATCAGTGTGTTTAGATGATCTTGTAAAGATAAAGGGTATTTCGGCTCGTAGCATTAAGCAGCGAAGATATTGTCAACCATAGTCTTCTGTGTTCCAGTGGATTATTTTCCAGCAAGATGATGGCTATGAATGCAGAAGAAGGAAGTGCATTCCCACATGTTAATGCTGTGATTATCATGGAGTAAATCCCTCAATCAGCGGGGATGTTAGCTGCTATTCTGGTATCTCGAGAGTCGTCGGATGGAATTCAATTAAGATGCATGTGTTATTTATGGCATGATATGTAAATTATGTTAAGGTACTAGGGCAGTATAGATAGAATTTTTAACTTCATGTAAAGTAAGCCTGACGGCATGTGTTTGTTTTAATTTGTTACTATGATAGATTCGGATACGAGAATAATGCATGTTAATTTTATTTTCATTTTGCTTTATGATTAGATGATTGGGAAAATGAGGGATTGATAGGATTAGTTGTTGTTTATTTACGCATGTTACTTAGTATAGGATATTCCGAGTTTTCCTTATATATATGCTGGAAGAACTAGATTGACAGGTTCATCTTTATACAACGTTCAATATGTATTAGTTCATTTCATTTCGGTTATTCAGAGAGACAGGTATAGATATTCTGCATGACTCATGATTTTACGGAAGCTGACTGAAGGAGCTGCAGAACGTCGTTGTTAAAATAAGATCTTTGAGTTAAGTTGGATTCTGTTTTACCTGATGGTCTGTAAAGGACACGAACTGAGTCTCATAATGGGGAAGGCCAATGGGATTTATGAGAAATAATGAGATAAAAATTGCATGCTGAATTATAATGTATTGATGCAGGCTGATTGTATGCCTGACAAGAGAAAGAATATTGTGCAGATGTGTGTGCCTGCTAAGTGTCTTCTGAGTGTATATAGCGATCAGAATGGACAGTATTAATTCCAGACTATTGAGTCTGATGATATTCAATGGTAAAAGCATGCTAAGAAGGAATGAACATACGTGAGTTTCCGTGTAGCTGGCAAAAGGCGTTATCTCATGGCAAGCTGATTTCTGGCCTGTGTTTATCTAGGCGTGAATGAGACGATACTTCCTTGTGACAGCCTCGGGAGACAGAATCCAAACTTTAGCATAGTGTTGAGTTCAACATTTCTTTTCAGCTCGTAATCTACCCGGAAGTACATGACGGATGACCGCGCAGTTGAGCGCTGAAATGTAGCAGAAGGAGACAATGTTGCCCATAGCTTTCTTCGTGATATCAAGGGTTATTTATATGTCTTTCTCTTACAGGATGATGTTTTACATTGTTATTTGTGATTGTATACCTTGTCTCGTTGTTTTAAAAGGGAACAGCCCGAGCGCTGAAGTATTGATGGTTTATCTAGTTCTGTCTAGATCTTTTTCAGTGAACCGTCATTCACATTAGAATCTGTGTAGCATTTAAGACTTTACTCGATATCCGATGTATATAGATGTGTTGAGTTTGATTATTTAAATTGTTGTAAATATAGTATAGAATATGCCCCTAGTATTTTGCATAACTTACATAGCGTCCATTGCGTCTTAATTATTTTTCTTTTTTCGTCGAAACTTTTATTTATAATGTAACTTTTATTTAACGGCAGTATTTCGGCGACTCTCGTTTTAACTTAACTTTGGAAACCGTATCGTTGTGATGCGATAGTGTGTAACTCCATACGGAAACACCACATGTCAGTGTTTGCGTACACTTGTTGCCATACAATATAAACAATGGACTATAAGAAGAAGCTCAGTCTTGATGTATACGAGTGTTCTTTGTTGAACTTGATTTTTGATTTCAAATTTTGTCTTATAATTCAAGTAACGTTTTGATTTCCATTTATTTTCTACATTTTTGAGTTCATTTTGACATATTATTTTTTCTTGATTTAATTGTTTTCTCGTAATATGATCGGGGATATTTATCAATAAATCCATCTTACCCCCATGATTGTTTCTCATTCGTGTTATACCTCCATTTCCTGTCATTGATTGATATATTTAGAGTAGAATTTCGACTTTTTATCCTGACCCAACCGACAACCAACCCACACTCTGCCCAACCCTGAGTTAGTCGGATGTTCATACAGGAATGGAGGCATCGTCCTAGAGGGTATTTACCCCTGGGTACGGTGCAATTGGTTCTTCTTTCCGTCCAGGGTACATGAAGCATTTTTCGCCAACACTACATCTCAAAGACATCAATTCAAGTTTAGTCTCTAGCATTCACGGTCCAGGTCAAACAGATGTAAAAAAGACTGAGGACACTAGTGATTCCGCCAAGCGCATTTTCGTAGCTTTTGATATTGCCAGATCTTAGTAAGTTTGTCCATTGCAGCATGATCTAGAACAATATGTATTTTGATCTTTATTTCAGAGCTTCCCGTGTCAGTGATGACTGACCCAAGGTATACAGATTCTTTACTATCTCCAGGTCCTGTAACATCCTGTAAGTTGGATTTGACTTTCCCGATCAACTACCATTAGTTTGTTCTTTTTCTTGTGTATCTCTAGACCATAGTGAAGGCTAATATTCTTCCCTCTTGTAAACAGATCAGTGAATTCCTTTTCAGTTCCAGCTATAAGGGAAGTGTCATCTGCAAATCGCAGATTGCTAGTTTTTCTGCCGCCAATCGAGATTCCACCATTTCAGCCACTGAGAGCTCTCTTGACGACACACTCTGTGTAGATGTTGTGGAGATGTGGTGATATAACATTGCCTTATTCCACTTTTCACATTGAAAATGTCCGGGAGATCACCATCCACCTTTATGGCTGCTGCATGGATCAATAATGATATTAAATGCAATGGAACGCCAAATTCTTTTAGCACCTGCCACACATTGTCCTACATAACACAATCAGAGGCCTTTTTATAGTCAAGGAAGCAAAAAAAGGCAGGGACACAAAAAGCACGACTTTTCTCAATTATCTGCCTCATGCTCAGAACTGGCTTTCGTGTTCCTTTGTCTGCGACAAACTATTTATGGAATAATATAAAAATGTCAAGCTTTTATATTTTTAAAGTTCAAACGCCCATTAAATCATTCTTACACGTGTAAGAGATTATATATCATTCAAGGCAGGAGTATTATGGCTGTAACTTTTTAACTGGTCAAGTCTAGATGTGATTTCTCTCTATAACGGCTCTCTTGGGTAAAATTGTTGGATTCTGCATCTGGGGTTAACTTCTCTATCTCTGTCTTACGCACAGGTGCAGCGATCCTCGGCCGGCTATTAATAATGCCCCTATGAATATCATTAGATAGCTCGCTCTATATTGGCTGCAGTCCCTATTCCCACGAGGGCCGTATCGTGAACTTATGAAATAGTGCTGCAGATCTCAATTATCCAAGAGGTTCTCCATTCATGCTTCGTTAAATATTTACGATCTAAGAATAACAACACATACAAATTGTCTACTTAATATATAATAGTAGCTTTTCTCTTCATTCATTGCCAAATTTAACGTGGCAATCAACATAGGAATAAAGAGATTTGTGAAAATGTATTTACTGATACGTTTAATACTTGCAGATAAAGAAGTTAATGGAATAATAAGGGTTTTAAGACAGTCAATACATGATAAACTCGTAACACTTGTTTTACTGGTGCAGGGCCCCGAGGTCTAGATGCGATTCTCTGTGGGGTTGTGGGATTTTAATAGTGAACCGTTAATTGCCTTGTCTTGTGGGATGGGTATTTGTGCTGCCCCAACATTCCTCTAACGCACGTACCCCACACAACACTATCCTCCATTCCAATAACATGCAAATTTCCGGAGTTGGGGACCAATCATGAGAATTCCATGGACCGTTAGGACACTCATCAATCAGAATTGAATGAATTTAATGTGAATGAACGATCGAGGGTCAAACTAAAGCCGTGTATTTCTAAATAATCTGATGGTCACACTCTCAATTAATCTTATCGTATGAAAATGAAATACAGTTCGAAACTCTGGAAGTAATTGTATAGAGTTGTATGCAGTCAGGTGACGCCAGAAATGAACTCTTTGAAGTAAGTGGATAGATTTATTAGTTGGATAGTAGAGTAGGGATGGAATAACTATGTAGTCCCAAGCAAGGATGGCTTTTATTAACTCAATATATCTTCCCATATAAATATGCATATTGGAAACATGTCTCTTTGAATACTTTTGTGTGGAGGATAGCATTGCACAGAAGCAAAATAGGAAAATAATGGTTGAAGATGGAGTGAAAATAGAAAACTCTGAAATGTGTTACAGAAGAATATAGAATGTGGCATCTGTAAGTCGGGTGACAAATGAAGAGATATTATATGAGGTTGGTGTGAGAAGAGCGATTTGTTAAACTCTTATCAGAAAAAGTGGCGGATTTGACTTGTAAGAGTGCAATAACCTTAGGAAATGAATACGGCAAATAGATTAGAGTAGATGTGGGATACATTTGTTATGTAAAGATGAAGAGGTTAGCACTATATAAAGTGGCACGGAAAGATGCAAGAAACCAGTCTGTGGACTAACAATTAAACGACAGCACAGTCTGTGATTGAGGACTCAAGGGACTGAGAAACAACTCAAACACGATATATAGGCAAAATAGAAGATATATTAAACGAACGGTGAATTAAAATGTATGAAATTACGATTTATGGCTTAAAATAGAAGTTTCAATACAAAGTGGTCCTAACTTCAAGAAAATCGAATCGGATGATTTTTTAATAATGCATGTTCATTCAGGTTGGTCTTCGCCACTCGAGAAGATCTTTAAATAGATGATCATTTATTATTAAAAATTACATCATGCAGGAATTAAAAATACCGGTATAATACGCAGATCATTAATGTTTGTTAAGGACACTTGCACAACTTAAACAATTGTAACACAATAAATAATAATAATAATTGTTACGATGTTTTGTGCATTTGCAGAGGTGAAAGAAGGTGCTGGGTGGAATAGGTCTCAACTTACGAAATTAAAGTTAATTTAAAACTTTAACAAAGGTTATATTTTCTTTTCAAAATCAACAGATAACAACAACAGAATAACAGGTACCAAGTAGCAGGAAAACAATTTAACAAATTACCATTGTTACAAGATTTGGGCTTCGAGCCCCAAGATTAATTTCTGAGCTCTCAGCTCACTACCACAATAGCTAAAGGGCAGAAAACCCCTAAGTACAAGGAGCACTTGCTCCTAATTACAATGTTAAGAGGGAAAGAGCAGACCCGCTCTCAATTTGACAAGCCTATCAAAGGCTACAACAAACTTCGTTTCTATCTGCCCTTAAGGCACACCAAGAAACAGCGGTATTAGATACCCAACCTACAGGGCCTTTACATGAGGAAAATAAAACACCAGGTTAAGTTACTGGCCCATAATACAAAATAGAATGGAGGCGCAGCTTGCACTCCTAATACACCTTTTAAAACCTACTTGGCACTAGGCCGCTTACGCAAGGGCTAATCCTATACTAAGGAGGTGACACGATAAGAAAACTTTATTACATTACGAAGAGAAGAAAAACGGTTATGAAAACGTAGTCACCTCAAAACAATATGAGTGGGAACTCGAGAGGGTTAAGCACTCTCTATCCCAATTTATAGTTAAAGAGGCGGAATTTTTTACCAAATGTCTATTACATTTTAAAGATAGGTTACATGAGAAAAGTTTCGAACCTGCCCCGAGGGTTAAACTGCTGAGCTAGCAAGAAATAAAGTTATTTAACGGCCATTACCTTGTGGATGAACTGCTGCCCGAAGAAAGAGGCGCTTCCCGCCCCTGCTACATAATAACACACACTAAGCAAGATGTCGATGAAGTGGCCCCGAGACAAGAAAATCAGCAGTTTAAATACCCTCGTGGAACATTCGAAACCTTTCAAGAATGAGTACCCACACCCCCCTCAACTTTATTGGATAGCTTAAAGCAACATCTCCATATCCGAGAAGACATACGTTATTGGTCAAAAATTAATTAGAGAAATTCGGGATTGGCTAAATTCAAAACACGCGGAAAGAGAAGGGTTATACTGCCAACCCAAAAATGACTGAAAGAAATTTAACAAAGAACAAACTTATGAATACCAAATTTCTTCAAAAGAACAGTTCCTTCACTTCGCACTAGGGTGCACAATTATAGTTCTTAAGTAGAGCCATCTAGAAGAGAATGTCCACACTTCTTGCTACAGAGCAAACAAATACAAATCGAAATGGACATCGTTCAGAACACTTCAAAATTTACAGTAGAGACATCTTCCAACACCATTCCTGGAGAATGAGTCGATTAAGCTTTATTGGGACACTGCTGTAGTGACAGACAAAACAGTCAACCATAACAGGCCAGACATCATACTGGTAAACAAGAAAACTGGGACGACTTTCATTATTGACATCGCTATCCCCAATGACACCAACATTGACAGGAAGTACAGTGAAAAAATCTCCAAGTACAAAGAACTTGCAGAAGAGATAAAGAGGATCTGGAAGATGAAACTGGTACGAATAGTTCCTGTGATTCTGTCAGTCAACGGCCTCATTCCACACACACTTCACAAGAGTCTGCAAGAACTGGGTCTTCCACCGAACATCTACAAAATTATGCAACATTCTGTCCTCCTGTCAACATGCAACATTGTTCCTCTCGCAAGAATGAAGATCCCGTGATCTACAGTTTTGTATATACCTGTACATCAACGTTTGTATTATAATGTGTAAATACTTTAATTATGTAAGGCACTTGGTGCATCCCGTGCCCCATTACTACACATATTTCCTGTGGAGAAGTGTATGAATAATAATAATAATAATAATAATAATAATAATAATAATAATAATAATAATAATAATAATAATAATAATAATAATAATAATAAAGCGAGTACGCAAACTGGAAATAGCCTACCAAACATCCCGTACAATCTGTAACAAAAATGCCTTTCGCAAAACACCAAGATACGTCACTATGAAACAATTCTGAAGCCAGTAGTTCTTTATGCAGCCGAAATCCTGTCTCTAAATGCCAACAAAGGACTCCTTGAAGAACTGGAGAAAACAGAGCGCAAAATTGTGAGTGAAATCTTGGCATCAAAGTACAGAAATGGAATCCATCAAAAGAGATCCATCGAGGAAGTCTACAGCAAAATAGAGAAAATTACCGACACAATCAGAAAAAGACGAGCACGATTTTACGGTCATCTGAAAAAAAAATGGACGGAAGAACGTTAACTAAAGAGATCATTTACTTTTTTGATTCAAACCCCGAAACCACAATTCCCTGGTTCAGAAATACCAAAGAAGTCCTGAAAATGGTACATATCTCAGCTGAAGACGCCCTTAACAGAGATCTCTTCCGCAAGAAAATATTGAGGAACGGGCTAAACCGAGACGAGCAACCGAAGGGAAGAACATAAATAGGCCCACTCATAAAGAATAAGGGAAGTTTGGGCTCTAAACAAGGCCAAGTTCAGTGTCAAATGCAACAAGACTTAACGTGGTCCTTGATGGCTACAGCGAATTATATATAGGCCTATGTATATATGATAATAATAATAATAATAATAATAATAATAATAATAATAATAATAATAATAATAATAATGAAGATAGCAACAACAATGATCATAATAAGGGAGCACTAAGGGTAAAGCACCTGTAGGGGATGTGCACCATGTCATTGACCTGACCAGGGTGGGGAGCGTGACGTAATGGATGGACAGCGGAAAAGCAGCCGTTTGGATTCGAGCCTACGAAAGATCAACGGTTTTTCGACTGTCTCGCATTGTATGCTCGAGTGGTGACTCAGCAGGGCTTCATTATGATAAGTCACAAATTTCGAAATTATAGTTGTTTGGTCCGAAATAAACACAAATATATCCAAATATTGAATGCGACTTGGTAGAATCTGACGATGATATTCTTTGTTTAATAGTGTGTATTTTATTACTTGTTTTATAATGTGCATTTTACAGTTATGTTATAATGTAATCTTGATACTGAAATTGTGTGTTCAGCAGACTGGAAAGCTTTTAAGTTTACATGTATACTAATTATAACATTTATAACAAGGTATATGTTATATTGTTATTTAAAATAAATAGACTTAATTGACAATGATGGAATGGACGCGAGAAGACTGGACTGTAGTATTTTTGAGTGATCAGTATCTTAGAAAGCAATGGAATGAAGTTCGTCGTCAACTGTCAATATGAAGCATCCCATCAGTGCCATGGTGTGGGGCTTCATGACAGGACATGGTATTGTGCGCCTGTAAGTGTTACAGGGCAACATTAACGCCAAAACGTACCGATAAGAACTCTTAGTGTTAAAATTGCTGCTCTCTATCCGCGATTTATTTCAACTTACCCTCAACCCAATTGAGAACTTGTGGTAAAGACTGAAACTGTTGGTTTTCCCAGTAACAAGAGGGAACTGCTAGAGGCCACTGTCAACTCATGGTTCAAAGTGATCTTTTCTTTTTGTATTTTGCTTTACGTCGCACCGACACAGATAGGTCTCATGGCGACGATGGGACAGAAAATAGCTAGGAGTGGGAATGATGCGGCCATGGCCTTAATTAAGGAACAGCCCCAGCATTTGCTTGGTGTGAAAATGAGAAACCACGGAATACCATCTTCAGGGCTGTCGACAGTGGGATTCGAACCCACTATCTCGCGGATGCGAACTCACAGTTGCAAGCCCCTAACCGCATGGCCAACTCGCCCGGTTTCGGAGTGATTAAACAAGAAGTTCTCCGACATTTGATAGACTCGATGCCGAGCAGAATCGAGGCAGTGATTGTCTCAAAAGGATATCCCACGAAATACTGAGGAAAATTGCAACAAGTTTTGTATCAAAGAATTTGTAACTTTCCTAAATGGTTCGATTCTGAGTATTTTCTTTAGTTTTCATTTTTAATTATTTATATATTTTAACTTAAATATTCAAAGAGCGGACATTAGGCCATGTTTCCAGAAAATTAGTAATAAATTATAATGTACATTTCAACTAAACTAAACTGCTGAATGCAATATTGAGTGAATCTCTATAAAGTGTCCCAAATTTACGTCACTATTGTTGTCTAGTTCTTCCAGCACAGACGTACTGATACGGTATTCAATCCAAGAAGTAAAGCAAACTAAATATTTTAGATTCTTAAAAGGCGATAATTCAGGGTCTAAAAATTCGAGATGTAATCAGGCAATAGTTGCAAGTGACACATTAAATACACATTCTCTCCCGTTGGCTCACGTTCGCACCTAAATTAATATCCCGTACTCCTCTGTATCGTTAATTTTAAAGATAAATATTTATTCATAACTTATTCCGAGAGGAGCCAGCTGTTCTTGATATTATGCGAGATACAATTAAGAACTAGGCGAGGCATTGACAGCGGCTCGCGTGACCTGATAAAAGCGAGTAAGAATTCCGAGGTTATATACGAGGTGATAAATCTCCAACGTGTACAGCTCCTTCTGCGAGGGTCATCGCTTATCCTCTATAATAATAATACTCATCTTGAGATAGAAATTGGCACCACTACACCACTCATTCCGCGGAGACTTTCAATTTGTATGCAGATATATTTTTTGTCAATGATATCATACACATTTTATTACCCTAATAAGAGGCAAAATTTATCATTAGGGTCATGTTATGTATACTAGCGTGAAACGTCGGATGGAAAATATCATCTGTGTCTGGATTTAGAATGCCCTTTGATAAGTCTTCTACACATTTTATTTGAAGGAAGTCAAGTAGTCATTGTTAGATGGCTGCCAAAATAACTACAACCTCTGAATAAACAGGCTTTGATCTCTGAAATTATTATTAGCGGCATTGTTGGGCGTTCTTTTTGTATTTTCTTTCTAACATACATACATACATACGTACATACATACATACAAATATACATACATACATCTTCATAATAGACTGTTATACTTTTCACGGCCAATCTGCAAGCCTATGTGAATTGAGTGTCTCTAAAGTCCTCTATTTGCAATTAGCTCAGTGGTTTCCTTTAGTTCCACACCTCTTACTTCCAGATCTTTAAAACCTAGGACAAACCACTGTTGCTTTGGTCTGCCACTGGTTCTCTTACCCTACATAGCCGAGTCCATTGATCTTCTAGGCAACCTGTCCTCTTGCGTTTGCCTCAAATGATTGCAGTACCTAAGCAGCCTTAGACGCACAAGTACATTCGTCAAGTTCATTCCTAACTTAGCCCTTATCTCCTCGTTCCTAGCGTTTTACTTCCGTGGTTTCAATCTCCATGTACCAGCAATTTTTCTCACTATTTTCATGTTTGCTACCTCCTGTTTATGATTAAAGTGTCCTTTCTCAAGCCAGTTAATAGCCCCTTAAACATTTCACATTGTCACATGTTTTTTGTAAATTAGTATAGTTCAACGATTGGAGTGATTTTCGTTTTTCTTTGTGATTGTACATTACTATAGTTTTAAACAAATTTCGAAAATCACTTCCGGCCTAATGCAGTTCCGGATGAACCGTCTAACATCGCTTATTTCTTTACTCGTTTTGTTCTTGACTCAAATCCTAGCCAAATTAGCTTATTTACATAATACTTTCTGTAAGGTGTTCCTTGGTTCAATACCCTCTGTAGTTCTTTTATTCTTGAAAAATGTCCACGCCGAATGTAGTTATAAAGGCTTAAGTGAAACAATGCATTGACTCACATTAGCGCTCGTAGTGGTAGAAAAGGGCAAACTGCTAATCTAATCGACTGGATAACGATGATTAACAAAAGGTTATAATGTTTAGGAATAAATAAAGAATATATTCTCATACTTTGTCATATTTTATTTACCTAAAATTCATAGCTCATATCTCCAGGATGTTTTCAACATTAAGTTCCTTGCCTGAAGGGCAACAACTGTGGACTTTTATTCAATATCTCTGTTTTACTGTTAATTCTATGCAGTACAATAAATAAAGGAATATGTCTGGATGATAATTTAATAGCCTGTTATGGAATATGGTTTTAATTTAAAATAAATGATGTATTTGTGACCATTAACTCACCAAGAACATTCTAGAGCATATCGTCGCTGCCGAGACAAAACCTCCTTTGTGAAATATTTTAGCTTAGAACTTTGGCCGGTAAGGTTCAGTCATCTAAGGTGCAACATTGTGTGAACATTGTCAAGGCATTCCCGCTCTTCATAAAGTATGTGCTGCGGGTCAGTATATCTCCAAAAATATTATCACATTGGAGGTTTTGTCCCGGCAACGATGATATATTTTCAAGGATTAAAGGAGCATCTCATTTGTACTTTGGCACTGCCTCTTTTCGAGTACTGTGACGCCATGTGTCTGTTATTCTTAGTGATAAACGGTCCGGCTCCATGGCTAAATCGTTAGCTTGCTGGTCTTTGGTCACAGGGGTCCAGGATTCGATTTCAGGCCGTGTCGGAGATTTTAACCTTAAATAGTTAATTCCCTTGGCTCGGGGACTGGGTGTTTGTGTTGTCCCCAACATCCCTGTAACTCACACACCATACATAACACTATCCTCCACCACAATAAAACGCAGTTATCTACACATAGCAGATGCCGCCCACCTTCATAGGAGGGTCTGCATTACAAGAGTTGCACCCGGCTAGAAATGGCCACACGAAATTATAATTATAGTGACAAACTATAACATGTGTAAAGGGTCTGCATTACAAGAGTTGCACCCGGCTAGAAATAGCCACACGAAATTATTATTATAGTGACAAATTATAACATGTGTAAAACGCCTCTGTACGCTAAATACGGTATGTGGCGTAAGTTATAATGACCATTTTACAACTGCTGCAATGGACTTAAGTGGCTAGAACTTAGACAGTGCTGTAACTTTTCACCGTATATTCTTCTTATGCTTACCTGTCAATTTTATTGCCAATTTCACCACCTAGCATCTATTTGCAATTTCGGATTACGTTCATAAACCCATACACTCTCATCGACATCACCTCAGCACACCACATGATATACGAACTGATTTTGATATTTCTGAAGTACGACGGTAGAATGCACGACAGTACATGTTCCTGGCTTGTTACGGAAGTGATTCCTTATAGTATGTTAATTGTAGATGAGCCTTTGTTCAAACTATGCACATTTCCAACTTGTTACTATTAAGTATCGTAGAATTAACTAAAGCTAATCGTAAGCTAATATTAATCGAGTCGTGTCTCCTCTGCTACGTTCTCCTTAGTATCATTACAATAATAATAATAATAATAATAATAATAATAATAATAATAATAATAATAATAATAATAATAATAATAATAATTGTACCGGGTGGTACACCTGTAGGCCACAATTTTAAATCTTCCGCCAATAAATCCTCCTCTACAGGAGAAGCTGTGTACTTTTAAAACTGTACTAACTCATAGTTTTCTCAGAAGATGTCACTACGGTAAAAATTTTTATTACAAATTTGTCAATACTGTGTGGATTTCAACGTGTTTTGTTTTCTATTGATCAAGAAGTGTGAACATTCTCTCATAGATGTCTCTACCCCCCAAGAAAACTATGATCATGCACCCTGTTGCGAAGTGAATGAACTTTCTTGAAGAAATTTTGTATTCATAAGTTTTTGTCCTTACTAAATTTCGTTCTGTCATTGGTGGGTTGGCAATATTAATCCTTTCTTTCCGCCTGTTTTGAACTTAGCCAATCAGTAATTTCTGCAATTAATTTCCAGCCAATCATAGGTTTCTACTTCGATTTGGATGTGTAACTTTAAGCGACCAATAAAATGTAGTGGGTGTGGCTGTTTTATTCATTTAAGGTCTCGAACTTTCCCTAAGGGTTTAAAAACTGCTGATTTTCACGGCTCTTCGCCACTTCTTCAACCTCTAGCTTAGTGTATGGACGTGTAGCTGGGGGCGGGTAGCGCCTCTTCCTTCGGGCAGCAGCTCTTCAACAAAGTAATGGCCGTTTAACATCTTTATTTCTTGCTAGCTCAGCAGTTTAACCCTCGGGGAAGGTCCGAAGCCTTTTCAATGTAACCTACCTGTCTAAAAAAGTAAATTAGTGCCGGCTTATGTAAAATTTTCATATTACTTTAACTGTAAATCGGGGATAGAGAGTGCTTTACCCTCTCGAGCTCCCCTTCATTTTTGATTTGAGGTGACTACGTTTCATTACAGATTTTCTTCTCTTCTTAATGTGTTAAAATTTTCTAATATACGAGTCACCTCCCTAGTTTGGGAATAGCCCCTGTGTCATCGGCCTAGTGCCTCTTAGGTTTTAAAATGTGTATTTAGGAGTGCTAATTCCCGCCTCCTTTCCTTTATTGCATTTAGGGCTATTTAAACCTGTTATTTTTCTTTCAAGGCCCTGCAGGCTGGGTACGAGATATCCCTGTTTAATTCTTGTAAGTTGTGCCTTGATGGCAAGTGACTGTAAAGTATGGTATTGCCTTGAATAGGCTTGAAAGATTGAGAGCGGGTCAGCTCTTTCTGGTGTTTTGAAAGGTGCCTCTAGGAGGCTTGACATTATTAGGTGGGAGCAAGTGCTCCATGTAATTAGGGGTTTTGTGCCCTTTGGTAATATGTGGTTGTGAGCTAAGAGCTCAGGAATTATAAAACTTTGGGCTCGAAGCCCAGATTGTTAAATCATCTTAAATCTTGGCTTTTCCTGGTCTTGTACCTGATTTGTTGACGTGTTGTTATTTGTTGAAATTCTATGTGAAATTTGTTAAGATTTTCTCTTTTGAAAATATAACCTTTATTGAAATTTTAATTCATCTTTCGGCCATGTAGTTAGACCCATTCAAGCCCGCACCTTCTTTCACCTCTGCAGTCCACGGGTAACCCCGTAATAATAATAATAATAATAATAATAATAATAATAATAATAATAATAATAATAATATTAATAATAATAATAATAAGTAATGGAACCGGCTGCTCCGCGGCAATCCTTGTAGGTAGGTCAGATAACTCGTCCTGATATGCCTCTGACAGTCATATTGTTTTGCCTGCTCTTTTCAATAGTTTTATGAACATTTAATACCGGTACATAATAACTGATTGATTCGTAATTTAGTTTACAACACTTCCTTGCATACAATATTCCATTGCTTCAACTACTAGGCCGTATCTGAATCTTAACATTTTCAAACCAACTTGCCCGAGAGAGTGCAACATACAATTGGCCTTGGCTGAATACTGGTTCGGGGAAGTAGACACCCACTTTTTCAAGAATTTGTTCCTGCACTTTATTAATGGTCATAGAGAAGGCTAGTCGACTTGATACCACCTTCCCGTCTGTACGTACGTAGACTGATTTCTCTTAGCAGCATGTAAGCTACTAGGAACGTTCTGCCATCTGTTGAATATATTCAGAAGCTGGGGAAGGTCAGAGAATCAAGGAGTATCTAGCATAAAATAGTATTCATCCATCATCAAAGGAAGTGTATACTCTCCGGCTTTACAGGTAGTTATCGAACATGGGTTCATGCAATGACATTACTAAGGATGGAAATCACATATCGATGGCTTACTTCTAAAACCTCGTATCTCCCAATTCACTTTCTATCCATTTTCTTCCTTAAGACTGGTCATGCCTCCCAGCCACAATTGGATGTACAGTCCATCAGAACAATTTCCGTTGTGTTCATTTTCCATTTAAGGTTAAAATCTTGGACCCCAGGAAAAGTTTCATGTGTTATGTTGGTATGTTCTGTTCCTGTGTGTTTCCCATGATTAACGTACTAGGTAGAGTGGTAGGAAATGATTTCTAACATGTAAATAAAGCGTTCCTGGAATCATGTCGTCGCTTCACCGGTAAAACGTTGTATTCCACAAATCTCTTCCTATCGATAATTCTCCTTAAGATTGGTCACGCCTACCAGCCACGTATGGATATGCAGTCCATCAGAACAAATTTCGTTGTGTTCATTTTCCTATGCCCATGTGTAAAGGAAAATGATCCTTTCAGTACCGTACTGTAGGAATGTACGTTTGCATTACGTATTTACGCACTCCTAGTGTATACTGTATGTAAGGTTCATTTTCGTTTACTCGTCGGCATAGGAAAACGAACACAACGGACATTGTTCTGATGGACTGCGTATCCATATGTGGTTGGGAGGCGTGACCAGTGTTAAGGAGAATAATGGATCGGAAGAGCTTTGTGGGATACAACGTTTTACCGGTGAAGCGACGATGTCCATATAACAGATGTCCTCCTGCGTGTGAAAAAGGTGTCCTGAAAGGTTGACCGTACTTCATTGTAACACGCTGTACATGTACAGTAATATGTGAAGTAGCATATATCGTAGTATTAAAGTACTGAAAATTTTGAAGTTATCTGTGAATTTGTATGTGATTTCGTTGTAATTATGTTGTTACACTACTTGTAGCGGAATATTTTGTAAATTTTGGACAAATTCTGAGTGTCTGCTTTATAATCATGTTACGCTACATGTAAGGAAATAATGTAAGATACTTTCTGCAAAGCTTGTATTAGCTGATTAATTTTAATTATACTACACTATCGGTATTTAAAATTTACCTGTCAAGCTTTTTTGTTTCATGTTTTAACGTGTCAAAATTTTAATAATTCTTCATTAGCATAAAATTTCTTATTTTCTTATAATTTCTCGAAATATTTAAATTGAATTTTCGTTGCCATACTACTGCGTTCCAGCATTATCTCTGTGATATCTCCAAATTACAATGTATTCATAGATAATAATTGTACCGCTTGATACACCTATACGCCGCACATTTGAATTTCCCGCCTTAAAGTACGCCTCTACAGCTGAAACTCTGAACTTGAAAACTGAATTAATTCAACCGTTTATCTGAAGATGTCACTGTGTTAATTTCGAATTGTTTTTGTTTACTAATTATCAAGAAGTGTGGACATTCTCTCACAGATGTCTCTACCAAAAACTATGATCATGCACCCTGGTGTGAAGTGATGGAACTTTTCTTGCAGATATTTTATACTCATAAGTTTTCCTATAACTAAATTTCGTTCTTTCATTTGTAGGTTGGCAATATAAATCTTTCTTTCCGCCAGTTTTGAAATTAGCCAATCCCGAATTTCTTTAATTAATTTTGGACCAATCGTGTCCTTCTTCCTCAATTTTGGATCTGTAACTTTTAGACGACCAATACACGTCTGTGGGTGTGTCTTAATTATTCATGAAAGGTCTCGAATCTTCCACGAGGGTATAAAAATTGCTGACTTTGGGCTCTCCGCCACTTCAACAACATCTCGCTTAGTGTATGGAAGTATAGCAGGGGGCGGGTTGCGCCTCTTCCTTCGAGCAGCAGCTCTTCAGCAAAGGTAATGGCCTTTTAACATCTTTATTTCTTTCTTGGTCAGCGGTTTAACCCCCCGGGGAAGGTTCGAAACCTTTTCAAAGTATCCTACCTGTTTAAAAATGTAACTTAGGGCCGGCTTATGTAAACATTTTCTTATTATTTTAACTGTAAATCGGGGATAGAGAGTGCTTTACCCTCTCGAGCTCCCCTTCAATTTGGATTTGAGGTGACTACGTTTTCATAACCGATTTTCTTCTCTTCATTAATGTGTTAAATTATTTTTCTTATACGAGTCACCCCTATAGTATGGGAATAGCCCCTGTGTATCGGCTTAACGCCACTTGGGTTTTAACAAGCTTTCATGTAGGAGTGCAAGTACACGCCTCTATTCATCTTGATTTTTTGGGGGCCATTTAATTAATCTGTTCCTTTTCCACGAAGGCCCAGTAGATTGGGTGCTAGATACCCCTGTTTCTTGATAGGTGTGCCTTGAGGGCAGTTGATAGTAATGATGGTTGTTGCCTTTAATATGCTTGAAATATTGAGAGCGGTAAGATCTTTCTGGTATTTTGAAAGGTGCCTCTAGGAGGCTTGATATTACTAGGCGGGAGCAAGTGCTCCATGTAATTAGGGGTTTTCTGTCCTTTTGTATTTTGTAGTTGTGAGCTGAGAGCTCAGAGATTGTAAAAGGTAGGGCTTGAAGCCCAGATCATTTTGTCTCTAAACCCTTGCTTTTCTGGTCTTGTACCTGATTGACTTGTTAAGTTTTCAAATTCTATGTAAACATTTGTTAAATCTTGTTGTCTATTGAAAATATAACCTTTATTTAAATTTTAAATTCATCTTTCGGATTTGTAGTTAGACCCATTACAGCCCGCACCTTCTTTCACCTCTGCTGATCCACCAAAACACGGTAATAATAATAATAATAATAATAATAATAATAATAATAATAATAATAATAATAATAATAATAATAATAATAATAATAATACCACGTATTAAAAGATTTTAAAAACAATAATTCGATGTACTATATACTTACTGCACACTCAACGCACTTCATAAGATATGTGACCTCTCACAACCCACGTACTCTATAGTACACATATTCAAGGTATCTTAAGTATAGAGCAAAAGTATTCAACCGGACCACGAACCCACAGCTTTCGGAATTTCGTCTAATCGATGGCTTACTTCTAAAACCTCGTATCTCCCAATTCATTTTCTATCCATTTTCTTCCTTAAGACTGGTCACGCCTCCCAGCCACAATTGGATGTACAGTCCATCAGAACAATCTCCGTTGTGTTCATATTCCTATGGGTATGTGTAAAGGAAAATGCACCTTAAATACGTTAAACTGTAGGAGTGTTTAAATCCGCCATGAAAACAACATCCCTACAACACTGTATGGTAAGGTCCATTTTCCGTTACACGCCTGCACAGGAAAATGAACACTACGAAAAAGGTTCTGATGGACTGCATATAAATATGTGACTGGGAGGCGTGACCAGTCTTAGGGAATATAATGGGTAGGAAGAGCATTGGGACTTACGAGGTTTTAGAAGTAAGCTACCGAGCTCGATAGCTGCAGTCGCTTATGTGCGGCCAGTATCCAGTAATCGGGAGATAGTGGGTTCGAGCCCCGCTTTCGGCAGCCCTGAGGATGGTTTTCCGTGGTTTCCCATTTTTACACCAGGCAGTTGCCGGGGCTGTACCTTAATTAAGGCTACGGCCGCTTCCTTCCAATTCCTAGGCCTTTTCTATCCCATCGTCGTGTAAGACATATCAGTGTCGGTGCGACGTAAAGCAAATAACAAGAAAAAAAAAGGAAGTGAGCTATCGATATATCTATAGAGTAATGGACAGTTAGACTGAAAGTCACTTCTGAGAATCTTTTCTAGACATTGTGCTCAGATCTGTATGAGGGTAGGCAGATCTATTGTTCTCAATAAAGTTCGTTCTCATGTCCTTCTTGAAAAGAAAGATAACTAAATAAACTCTGAAGAAGTTGTTCAATAGCGCACTCGTATGTTTGCTGCGGGAACTTTGTTAGAACATTCACTGTAGAGCAGGTCGTTTGTAGCACCTGATGATGGGTGTTCACTGCCATCACGCTTCCAGTCGTTTCATTCATAACATTTTACGCAACAGGCAATATAACAGAAAATACTGTATGTTCGTTCAATGGGGCAAAACTCTTCTTTCTGGCCTTTTCCCCAATTTCTGGGGTTCGGCTGCGTTCATGAATTTGGTCCATTTTTAAGTTCGGATGCCTTTCCTGACGCCAACACCATATGAAGCGATGTACTGACTGACGTGTTTCTGTGGTGGTTAGTAGTGTATGTAAATTAAGATGTGTATTGAGACGAACACAAACACTCAGTCCCCGAGCCATAGAAATTAACGATCTACTGTTAAAATTACCCAACCCGGCCGTGAATCGAAACCGGGGCCCCTCAAACCGAAGGCCACTGTGCTGATCATTCAGCAGAAATATATCGATATCACTTTCTACTTTTTAATAATCTGCTTTACGTCACACCGACATAGAAAGGTCTTATGGTGACGATGGAAGAGGAAAGAGCTAGGAGTGGGAAGGAAGCAGCCGTGGTCTTAGTTAAGGTACAGCCCCAGCATTTGACTGGTGCGAAAATGAGAAACCACGCAAAACCATCTGCAGTGCTGCTGACAGTGGGATTCGAACCCACCATCTCCCGAATGCAGGCCGATTTCTACGTGCCCCAAACCACGCGGCCGCTTATTCGGTACGTTCTACATTAATTCTTGAATTTTTGTAACGGGGAAACAATATTTTAGACTGGATTAAAATTCAGCCCTAAGTGGTAAAAGGAAAATGCTTTCAATTTTAACTCCAAGTGATTGCATTCATGGCCAAACAGGAAGTTCTGCCGAGCACTGAAGTTCGACAGCTAAACACGAAGACAGAGCGAGGCGAACATACATTCGGCGAGACGAGGTAACCATCAATAGAGCAGTATACAGTAGACCAGGGCCTCTCAAACGCCCAAAATCTCACGCGTGCAGAGCGAGGCGCAAGAGCTCCGTGCACTGTGCATCGGTGCCGCTCGGTATAGCTCGGATCAACGCTTCGTCTCTGGGCTACTCGGCTAAGCTCGGCTCTACTCGGCTATACTCGGCTCAACTCAGCCCGGATTTGGAGCGCTACGGCGCAAGTGGGGCAGAGGGAGACAGCCGGAGCGAGCGAGAGAGGCGTGAGGAAAGAGAGAGTAAGCGCTATTGCTTCAATCGAGGAGTGGGGGGTCTGCACTCTGGTCAACCAAGCCAAGTCGTCTTTTGCACCGTGCACAGTGCATGCACCACGCGCATGCACCCTGAGAGGCCCTGCAGTAGACTTACAGGGTTATTTGAAGTAGATGAGATAAAATAGAGGGCTGCCTATCCGAGGTGATACTGAGATGGCTTTGCTTTCAAAATATGAAGTAATTTAACAACAAGTATGCTCGGTAGACATGGAAGGGCGTGGGTCCGATTCCCCTTCAAGAAATTTAGAATCGAGAATCCTACTTCTGGTAAGGCACATGATCCTGGAGTTCACTCAGTCTAGACCAGAAATGATAACCACGTTATATCCCTCGGGCATCTATCCGATGAGGAAACGAGAACGAACGGGAGTATTATCGGCAGAAGTATATATACAATTTGTTTTACGTCGCACGGACACAGGTAGGTTTTACCGCGACGCCGGGACAGGAACGACGTAGGAGTAGGAAGGAAGCGGCCGTAGCCTTAATTAAGGTACAACCCTAGCATTTGCCTGGTGTGAAAATGGGAAAACATGGAAAATCATCTCCACAGCTGCGACAGTGGGGCTCGAACACACTATCTCCCGCATGCAAGCTCACAGCTGCGCGCCCCTAACCGCACGGCCGGCTCGACCGGTAGCAGCAGAAGAACGAGCACGATTAAGCCAACGGATGAAAGAGTATTGGCAAAAGAGGAAAGATAAAAGTTGGCAAAATGATTGAAGTTGTGTAATCCCACTCCATGGGCTGTTAAAACGATATTAATAATAATAATAATAATAATAATAATAATAATAATAATAATAATAATAATAATAATAATAATAATAATAGACTAATAATAATAATTGAAATAATAGTTGTAAGGCGTAGTAGTAGTAGTAGAAAAATGTAAGAAACTATTCCATTTTAATTGTAGATTTTCATTAGATTTTCGCGTTTAACTATGGAAATTGTTGTGATGAAAAATGAAATGTCGTATGGCTTTTAGTGTCAGGATATCCCGGGACGGGTTCGGCTCGCCAGGTGCAGGTCTTTTCATTTGACACCCGTAGGCGACTTGCGCGTCGTGATGGGGATGAAATGATGATGAAGACAATGCATACACCCAGCCCCCGTGCCATTGGAATTAACCAATTAAGGTTAAAATCCCCGACCCGGTAGGGAATCGAACCCGGGACCCTCTGAACCGAAGGCCAGTACGCTGATAGTTCAGCCAAAGAGTCGGACATTGTTGTGATGATAAAACTCATTCTAAAGTGGTGTTAACAATACTACCAACATCTAACATTAAAATATTCCACTTGCGTTGTTCAATTCCCGGCCGGGTCAGGGATTCTTTCTCTCGACCTGAGGGCTGGTTCGAGGTCCACTCAGCCTACGAGATTAGAGCTATCTGCCGGTGAGATGGCGGCCCCGGTCTCGAAAGCCCAGATTAATGGCCGAGAGGATGCGTCGTGCTGACCACACGGCCCCTCGTAATCTGCAGGCCTTCGGGCTGAGCAGCGGTCGCTTGGTAGACCAAGGCCCTTTCAAGGGCGTTAAGTGCCGTGGGGTTTGGTTTTTATTGTTCGTCTCAAAGAAATAATCGTATACTGGAGACTTCCTGCCTCTGGCATGATTTTTCTATTAGTTCACAGTTCCTCCTCAACGATTTTATTCCGGAACTGAAGTGTGACACACAAAAGTCACATTTACAAGCGGACAAAAAATTGTACGCTTTCAGGTTTCCCATTGTTTCCTGGGAACAATATTTTGTTCAACCTATCGAAGTCTAGTTGACGCAAGTTTCGCATGTTACAACCGCGCAGTAAACAAAACACAGGAAACGGATAGGGATAACTGCATGCAACACGTAAGACGGATGCATGAGTAACACAAACAGCTTTGTTTCTAAATTAGGAAAAAGCATCATAAGCTTCAAAGAACATTATTTCCAGGACTTGTTTATAGGCCAAGGCTTACCCGTGTTTCAACGTCATTCCTTTGATTACAAAAGTTTCTAAGGAAATCGTTCTCACTAATGAAAATTCATCAAATAAATATAATTCGTATATGAAGTGCCTTAAATTAGAACGGAATTACAAATTCTCTCGTTAATTTCGTAATTTCTGCCAAACTGAGTGGCTCAGACGGTTGAGATGCTGGTCTTCTGACCCCAAATTGACAGGTTCGATCCTGGCTCCGTTCGGTGGTATTTGAAGGTACTCAAATGCGTCAGCCTCATGTCAGCAGATTCACTGACATTCTTGCGGGACGAAATTCCGGCACCTCGGCGTCTTCGAAAGAGTCAAAATTAGTTTGTGGGATGTTAAATTATTATTATTATTATTATTATTATTATTATTATTATTATTATTATTATTATTATCCGACTCTTTGGTTGAATGGTCAGCGTTGAGGCCTTCGATTCAGAGGGACCCGGGTTCGATTCCCGGCCGGGTCGGGGATTTTAATCTCCTCTGATTAATTCTTCCAGCCCGGGGCCTGGGAGTTTGTGTTTGTTCCAACAGTTTTCTCTTCACATTCAGACAACACACTACCCTACCAACCACCACAGGAACATGCAATAGTGATTATATCCCATCCATATAGGTTGGCGTTAGGAAGGGCATCCGGCCATAAAACAGGGCCAAATCCCCATGTACGACACAGTTCGCACTCGCGACCTCACAGGTGTGCGAAAAGTGGTAGAAAAATATTATTATTATTATTATTATTATTATTATTATTATTATTATTATTATTATTATTATTATTATTATTATTATTATTATTATCTACTTATGTTCTGGAAGGTAGCAGAGTGGCTCTGGTTCCTTAGCTGGACTGTCAGCGTACAGAGGACTCCTGGTTCGATTCCTAGCCGGGTCGGGGATTGTAGCTGAGTATGGTTAATTCCTCTGGCTCGGACACTGGGTGTTCGTGAACGTCATTTAATTTACATACAACGCACCACACTACTAACCAGAACAGAACCATGCGACAGGGAATACATTCCTCCACATTAGGTTGGTGACAGGATGGGTATCCTGTCTTAAAACTGGGCCAAATCCACATTAAATGTGAAAAGCTCACGAAGATGTAGGTTCCAGGAAGCTCCATGCCTCTATTGCCGAAGTGGTACGCATTATATTTTACATTATTAGAGCTATGTTTACACACCCTTTGCGTATATAGAGGATGGTTTCTAGTTTTACTTCCTTTCAAAAGTGATCACCACCATTATTTGCATATTATATAGTGTAGGAATGGCACATTTATTCAGTACTATAGCTACGTTTATGTGATTCAGTAATGCATAGCATTTTATGCTTAACATGAGTACATTACTAATTAAGACAATTAGTTGAGGTACTTATAGAACGTTTCAAAATATAATCGAACAATATTGGAACAAATAAATATGTATTAATCTTTTTTCCTCTAATTATGTTTATACATTAGTAGGGTACTTTATTAATATATTACGAAGTGATGCAAGTAAAATTGTGTAGTTCTTCGAAAGTGAGCACATATTTCCAAATTCCAGATATGTGTCAGTTTTCAGACAGAACCGTAAAAAACAAACAAACAAACAAACAAACAAACAAACAAACAAACAAACAAACAAACAAACAAACAAACAAACAAACAAACAAACAAACAAACAAACAAACAAACAAACAAACAAACAAACAAACAAACAAACAAAAGCCAAACAAACAAACAAACAAACAACTTCGTAGATCTAAGATCTAACAAGAATACCGTGATAGTATAAGGAAATGCAGGATCTTGCCAAGATTACAAAAACCAAACCCTATGACGCAAGAGCCCCGAAAGACCATGGCCTACCAAGCGACAGCTGCTCAGCCCGAAGACCTGCGGATGATGAGGTGTCGAGTGGTCAGCACGACGAACCCTCTTGACCATTATTGTTTGCTTCGTGGACCGGGGCCGCCATCTCACCGTCAGATAGTTCGTCAATTGTAATCACTTATGTTGAATGGACCTCGGACCAGCCCTCGGATCCAGGTACAAATGCTTGACCTTGACGTGAATCAAATCTATGGCCTCCGGGTAAGAGGTAGACAAGCTATTAGTACACCGTGGGGCAGACTTGCGAAGATTCCACCTCTTCCAAACTTCATAGAGGGAACAATACGCATTCGCATTCCTTTAAGGAACGCTCGCCAAACATTCGCTATAGTGCCTGTCAAATAAACTCATAGTCTTATTTATCATTGTATATTATCTACGTTTTTTCTCCATGCTGGAATAATAATCCTTGTACAAGCCAGGAATTGAGCCCAGGGCATTTTAGTTTGAGACAGGAACGCCATTGCTACATCATGAGACTAGTATTCTTCCAATCGAGGCGTCACATCATTATAATTACTAACACACAAGAATACATAACAGATCGACACGGGTATGAGACAAAACTTCACACTCATTTAGTACACGGAGATGATTTTCAGTATGTCCCAATTCCCTTACATTAAACAACAACAAGAACCACAACAACTATAAGACGAGGGTAGTTTAATAAATAAAATAATAGGACTCTCAATGTGTAAATTTACGTATGGTAAGGACATGGTACGTATTCTTCTTGCACATTGTCCCCATATTTTTATATGTATTTGCTTTAAGGATGTAAAAATGCATCTATTTGCCCACGGAAGACATTAGAGTCAAATGTCGGACGTCAGGATATAATGGCTCGCTGAACTTCACTGTCGGATCATTCATAATCCAATGGGATGGATGTCGCTGGATCATGTGTAAACAGGAACGTCCTTTACCTCCCAGTGGCAGCAACTCATGCGTGCAGTTGACTGGGATAGGCCTAGTGTTGTCGTGCACCAATGCGATGCCTATTCATAACAGCGAAAGTCGATTTTCTACGAAGTGCTATTGTGACCTTTAATGGAAAAATAGGAATATACTACGCATCTCAACGTTTAGCAATATTTCCGTCAGCCCCATCGCTTAACATCATGCCTGAATGGTATAATTTATATTTTATGCTATGGTACGTCTAGAAAGAAAGCTGTTATTATGTCTGTTCTATTTTCTTGTGAAATAGAGGATAACTAACTGGTGAGAGAGTCCATATTACACTTCCTTATTGAACCGCCTATGTGTAAGATGCAAACAATACGAGGAATGTGTCAGATAATCTCACTATATTCAGATTCAGTTACAAAACCATTCAGAATCAGATTATATTTGTAAGTACCTCCGACACTGATGCAGTGAAAGTTTTCCTTCCCCTTTTCTCAACGTGTGTTTGCTCACAACACACCTTCCACATTAAAACAAGCAGGGTTTGGTCGTCTCGCTAGGGAACGTTCGCCAGCGGTAATTCAATCAGCCGTCTGTTTGTAGTAGCAGCAGCATCCTCCAAGGGACGCTACGTCTTGCTGTCTTCTGAGATCATTTATCTCGTAACTTGCGAGTCTCTGTGTGCCTCTAATCTTCGAGTCCAGGCCCCGCACTTCACACAAACTTGACTTATCCCAAGGATAATAGAAAGTAACTGTAGAGTCTCAGACAAGGTGTAAATCTGACCCCAAATTTACTGGTGAAAATGTTAGCCTCGATGTGAGATTAATTTTCCCTTGTCGTGGCTTATAATTTCTGCCTAGGATATCGTATATGGATGCATTACTTCTAAAACCTCGTATGTCCCTATGCTCTTCCTGTCCATTATATACCTTAAGACTGGTCACGCCTCCCATAGATACGCAGCCCATCAGAACAATTTTCCTTGTGTTCATTTTCCTATAGCGGAGTGTAAAGGAAAATGAACCTTAAATACATTATACTGTAGGAGTGTGTAAATTCGCTTCCAAACAACATTCCTACAATGCGTTACGGTAAGGTCTATTTTCTTTTACATATTAGCATAGGAAGATGGACACAACGGAAATTACTCTGTTGGACTGCATATAAATATGTGACTGGGAGGCATGACTAGTCTTAAAGAATATAATGGGCAGGAAGAACATTGGGATTTACGAGGTCTTAGAAGTAAGCCGTCGATAAGATAAAGCACGCACTGGATTAAAGAATACACGATATTGCCTTTGTTAATGTTGCTTGTGTAAGCACAACGCATTGCACTATCAAGCACTACAGAAATACGCGCCGGGTTGAGTGATTCAGATGGTTGAGGCTCTGGCGTTCTGACCCTAACTAGGCACATTCGGCCCTGGCTCAGTCCGGTGGTACTTGAAGGTGCTCTAATACGTCAGCCTCGTGTCGGTAGATTTAGTGACACGTGAAAGAACTCCTACGGGACAAAATTCCGGCACCTCAGCGTCTCCAAAAACCGTAAAATTTGTCAGTGGGACGTAAAGACAAGTAACACTATTACAAGCACGCAAAACGGAACGAGTTGACTGCGCTCTCCGGAACACGTAGCTGAGGGTTTACATTCAGGAGACGGTTGGTTTGAACCCACTATCTGCAGCTCTTTTACACCCGTAGTTTCCCCATTTTCACACCAAACAAATTATGAGGCTGTATCTAAATTTACTCGACAAACTTAATTAAAATTACCGGGCTGAGTGCCTCAGACGGTAGAAACGCTGACCTTCTGAGACAAGTTGGCGGGTTCGAGCCCACCATGGTTTGGTGATATTTCAAGGTGCTGAATTTACAATTTACTTTACATCGCACTGACAGTGACGATGGGATAAGATAGTGGAAAGGAAATGATCATGGCCTTAATTAATGTACATCCTGGTCTGAAAATGGAAAACGATGGAAAACCTGCTTCAGGGCTGCCGATGGTGGGGTGTGAACCCATTGTCTCCCGAATGCAAGCTGATAGCTACGTGGCACAAACCGCGCAGGTAACTGCGTGCTTTTGTGGTGGAGGATAGTGTTATGTGTGGTGTGTGAGCTGCAGGTATGTTGGGGACAGCACAAACATCCTAGGCCGAGTCATTGGAATTAACCAATGAAGGTTAAAACCCCCGACCCGGTTGGGAACCGAACCCGGGACCGTATGAATCGAAGGCCAGTACGCTGACCATTCAGCCAACGAGTCGGACACTTGCTCCTTTGAAGGTGCTGAAAAACACGAGCTTCGTGTCGGTAGATTTACAGGCACCTGAAATAAATCCCGCGGGACAAAATTCCGGCACTTCGGTGTCTTTAAAAACGGTAAATGGCGGGATTTAGTTAAAATATCAACCACATATCACCCAACAGAGATCCGTTTTCTGGTGATATTCAGTTATCAGTCACTGGATACCATGCACATCTTTGTTGAAAAATTGGGGGCCTGCTCACAAAGTGCATATTAGAAGTGCAGTGTACTATAATGGGCCGTATCATACCGGCCCAAAAGAGATATTCATATATTCATATATATATCAATTTTATTCATATAAATATCAGTCATATATGGTAGAGTAATGAATCCCAAGATAGCTGAGACCGGAAATCTATGGAGCCATCAAGTCGCTGGATATTGCCCAACACTTCCTCGGAACCGTGAGAATAGCTTAGCGTCACCAAGCGTTGGCACAGATCGGCACGTGTACAAGGTGCTGACCAAGCTAAATATTCAGCCAATGAGAACGTGAGGATATGGCAAACATCGAGTCTACATCGCGGGAAGTTATAATCCCAGGTTGACCAACGTGTACAGTTGCTTGAGTTAAATTCTGTCATTTGTCGGATTTCCACAGGTCTATAAGTGAAATGTAATCAGGAATACGATATAAAAATTATAGGAAGATATTTGATATGATTTGAACTGTGTTTTATTAATGTGTTATAATTAATATTGTGTCCTTATCATCGGCAAGCATTCTGATTGGTGGTTTGTCTAGACAAGCGGGAATCCCATAGTTGAAACGGCGTTACCTAAGCGTCCTGAGCACCCCAAGCTCTGGAGAGCATCATTCTGATAGCGATAGCCGAGGTGATGCGAAGTTGTTCGGTGTAGTCTGAAAGTTATACTTAAAAGTTGCCACGAGTATGTATCAGTAACAGTATATGGTTTTAAACAGTGTTTCAGTCGTGCAGTTGGATAAAGTAACTGATGCAGAGTTAATTGCAGAACATATTATCGCAAAGTTCACTACCAATATATAGACGGTGAAAATTAGCCGCAGTGTAGAAAGTACAGGAGAGACGTGCCATTGTCTCATATTTTCGTGTCGGTCGCGTTTCGCGAGGAACTCTCGATCCGTACCGCGTGCCGCTCTCAATAACTGTGTACATAAACCCTTAAGTGTAAAGTTGTGTAAGTGTAAAGGGTTGTTCGGCACGTGCCGTATTGAGCGGTGAGGAGATATTCATCCAAAGCCTTCTGTGTTGCAGTGTTAAATAACTTTCAGCAAGAAGATGGCTTCGCCTATGGAAGAAGGAAGTGTATTTCTACGTGTTGAAGCAGTGATCGACCTGGAGTAGAAATCCAATAAGGCAGAGATGTGAGCTGCTGCCATGTATCCAGAGAGTCGTCCAAGATAAGACGCATGCGTTAATTATGGAATGTTATATGGGTTATGTTAAAATACTAGTGCAGTTTAGAATAGGGATTTTACTTAACGTAAAGTAAGCCTGACGGCATGTGTTTTTTCACTTTGATCTTGTTGTATATACGGATAAGAGAGAAATGCATGTTCTCTATATTTTTATTTTGATTTATGACTAGATATGACAAGTTCATCCAAGTTCAAAGTTAAATACTTGCTACGTTATTTTATTTTGGTCATTTAGAGAGACAGTAATAGTTAATTGCATGACACATGGTATTTCAGAAGCTGTACGTAAGGAGCTGCATAACGACGTTGAAAAAATAGGATCTTCGAATTTAGGTTGGAATCTGTTTTTTTCCCAATGATTTGCACAGGAAACGAACCGGGTCTCATAAAAGGCTGATGTGATTTGTAAGAGATATGAGATGCATGCGGGGTTATAATTATGCAGGCCGATTGCATGAAATGTGAAAGAATAATGTGCAGTGGATATGTACATGCTATTGTCTTCTGAGAGAATATTATTATCAGAATTGACAGAATTGATTCCAGACCAATGAGTCTGATGTGTGTTAAATTGTCAAAGCATGCTAGGAAGGAATACGATTATACGTGAGTTTCCGTGTAGCCAACGAAAGATGATATCTCGTTGCAAGCTGATATATTGGCCGCGTTTCTTAAACGGCGCGAATGAGATGGTATTTCCGTGTTACAATCTTGGGAGGCAGAATCCAAGCCTTAGTACAGTGTTGAGTTCAACATTTCCTTTCAGCTCACAGCCCACCAGGAAATACTTGACGGATGACCGCGCTGTTGAGCGCTCAAATGCAGCAGAAGAAGGCAATGTTGCCCATTGCTTTCTACATGATATTGATGGAGAATTATATGTTTTCCCTTACAGGATGATGTTTTGTGATGTTTCTTGTTGTTTGAATATCTTGTCCCGTTGTTAATGGGGAACAGCCCGAGTGCTGAGTTATATTGATGGTCAATCTAGTTCTCACTAGATCCTTTGTGGTGAACCGCGATTCACGTAGAATCTGTGTAGTATGTAAGACACTTTGTATTTATCCGATGTAAATAGATGTGTTATTTTGATCATTTTGTTCATTGTAAATATAGCCTAGGCGAATGCCACTAGTATTTTTCATAATTCATATCATGTCCCATTGCGTCTTAGTTTTTCTTTTCATCGTAACTTTTCTTTATATTGTAATTTTTCCTTTTAACGTTTATTTTTGTGACGGCTCTCACTCTAAATTAAATTCGTATCCCGTATCGTTGTGATGATTTCAAGGGTGACTCCATTCGAAATAACTACGTATCAGTGTATGCGTATATATGTTACCATATATCATGAACAATGGACAAACAGAAGAAGATTATTTCTGAACGTATGCAAGTATTCAATGTTGTGCTTGATACTTCATTTCACTTTTGTTTCTTTGAATAATTAACGTTGCTAATGTCCAGTTATTTCTTTAATTTTGAGATTTTCTAATGACATTTTATTATTTGATTTATTTGATTTTCGAGTAGTATGATTCGGGGATATTTATGAATAAACTCATCCTACCCCATATTATTGTTTCTCATTCGAGTTATACCTCCATTTTCCTGCCATTTACTTATATTTAAGTGTAGAACTTTGACTTTTAGCATGACCCAATTGACGACCAACCCACTCTCTGCCCAACTCTGAGTTAGTCGGATGTTCATACAGGAATGGAGGCATCGTCGTAGAGGGCATTTACCCCTTGGTACGGTACAATAAATAATTTTTGTCGGCAAAAGGACTTGTGCATGTTTCCTGCTCCGTTGAGAATTGTTAGTTACGTGAAGCAGTGTACAGCTGTGTTAACTGATTCCCTCAAGGGCGCGTGAAAGTTATTCACAAAGACTGACTGTAGATGGCCTTCCGAGAATGTCACAAGGGGCTACAGAGTGGTGGATGCAAGATTATTCATGCTGGTTGACGAGTAGTACTAGACAGGAATACGATGTTTTCATAGTTTAGCCAACACCATGAATGATGGAGATTATTAGAATTTCCAAAAGGTGTGCTCAGTCACCTGACAAGAGAAACAGAAGACGAGTCGAGAGGCTCTGTACTTGTTGGTACGGTGAAGAAGATCAAAATAGTATCGTTACTGACGATGAATCATGGATTCATGAGTACCAACTGAAATCAAAGTGTGCTTGTACGTAACGGAATCATCCATCTACCCCGAGGCAAAGAAATCCTGGTCCATATGGTTTATCTTAAATTACTTCTGGATACTAAGGGATGTCTGCTGACTCATGTCCAGGAGTGAGGGGTTTACTGAGATTACTGCATCATACTGAGACGTTCTGTCATAAATTCAGGTTTACTGACCAGTGTTCGCTTCGCGGTCTAGGGTTAGCGATCCTTCCTCGTACCTGGAGGTCAAATATTTCCACCTGCAGCTGAGGGCTGGTTCAGTGAGATCAATAGATGAGCTATCTGGCGTTGAGACGGCGGTTCCGGTCTGGAAAGCCGAGAATACGTCGCATTGACCATGTGTTCACTTCATAATCTACTGATGTTCGGGCTGAACAGCGGTCCCTTGGTAGGCGAAGCCCCATAAAACCTGTAGTGCTATGGGTTTTTATTGGCTAGGGAGGTAAAATGCTCCATCATTAGAATGCCTGACCTCGAATGGCTCAGTTGACAGGCCCGAATTAGCTCCTAGTGAAGTGGCTCTCGCTTGCTCGATTCACTAAAAGGTCACTTTGACAGCAAAAGTTTCGTGGAGGATGAATTACAATATGAACTGTGAATGCCGCTGGAACAGTAAATCCGAGACATTTAACTAACAAATAATGAGACTTCCATAAAATTGTGGATAATGTACATCAATAGTAGAGGGGATCATGTCGAAAATATAGAGTTTCCAAGTATCTCGCTTAGTTCTATAATATATTTGAGGCTAATTATTTATGAGCTATGAGCATTCGCCGGGCTGAACAGCACAGGCTGTAGAGCGCTGGCCTCCTGAGCTCAAGCTGGTTGGTTCAATCTCGGCTCAGTCCGATTGTATGAAGGTGCTCGAATATAACAGGCTCGTGTTGATAGATATACTGGCACGTATGAGAACTACCAAGCGACATTTGGACACCCTCACGTGTCCTTAAACCTTAAACGTAGTTAGTGGGACGTAAAATCAATATAATAATAATTATTATTATAATTATTATTACAATTTCTTAAACAGAACACTAGTACTTTCCTTGAAAGTATTCTTACTCACAATCCTTCGAACTGGTTAGAACTCAAAGACATACTTTTGAAGGCTCCTCGAAATGTTGGCACACCACCCATGAAACGCAAACATAGGTGGTGGAATGAAACCTGCGACAAGGCCATAAACTTTAGAACTAAAGCCTGGCAGAATTGGAATTCTCATAAAACTGAACAAACCTGGCAGGAATTCACCAAAATACAGAAACAAACATAAAAAATTATTAGGTCTGAAAAACGCAAATACGAACACTACATATTGGCAGAAATTGAACAAGACTTTACAAAAAAACAATACACGAAACTTCTACAAAACTTTCAGAGAATAATTATAAAATTATCAGGCACCTGGTCTTTGCTTCAAACGCCCAGATGGGACATTGGAAACGAATAATCAATATAACTGCAAACTTCTAGCAGTTCATTTCCAGGATCTTTTAAACTGTGAATCGCCTAAAGAACAACTCACCTTTGAAAAACCCTTATTTAATCAAGATTCAGAACCCTCAACACTGGAAGAAGTCAAATAAATAATCCATGGACTCAAAAATAACAAAGCCCCGGGGGAATATGGTATAATTGCCTAAGTGCTGAAGATAGGAGGTGACAGCGTAGCCCGGAAAATCCACTCAATTCTTGAGAACATCTGGATCACTGAAGAAATTCCGGAAGATTGGAAATGTGCGCTAATCCATCCACTACACAAGAAAGGGGATAAAACGAACATCAATAATTATAGAGAAATTAGCTTGATACCAGTTGATTACAAAAATTTTTCCAAAGCCTTGCTCACTAGACTTGAGAAACAAACAGACCATCTAATTGCTGAATACCAGGCAGGTTTCCGAAAAGGAAGATCTTGTACAGAACAAATTCTTAATCTCAAAACTATCCTCCAAATGCGCAAAACCAGACAAACAGTCATTACTTTTGTAGATTTCAGAAAAGCATATGACTCTATAGACCGTCAAACACTTTTCAATACTCTAGAAGAATTTCAAGTGGATAAAAAGCAAGAGAATTAATCAAACAAACATTAACTGACACTACTTCAAAAGTTAAATTCCTAGGCGAAATATGTGAGAGTTTTCTTGTTAACACCTGGGTCCGTCAAGGGGATGGTTTATCGCCGTTACTGTTTACCTTGGTACTTGAGAAAGTAATCAGGACCTGGTAAAAGGAAACTAAAGGAATAACCCTTGGAAGACTACGTAAAGACAGAATTCACGTGCAATATCTGGCCTTTGCTGATGACATAGCAATCCTTTCCAATAATTGGCATGACGCAATTCATTCCATTGAAAAACTGCATGAAATTGCCATCAAAACGGGACTTCAAATTTCATATGAGAAAACTCAGTACATGGAAGGAGCCTCACGATACTTAGATGGACAACCTATGTTAACTAAATTCGGCAAAATTGTTCAGATGACCCAATTTAAATATTTGGGAGAAATTATTCAGCCCTCTGGTTTAAACCGCGAAGCAAATAAAGAAAGAATTTCCAAATTACAGAAAGCATACAGGATCACTTGGAACAAGTATAATAAAAAATCAATATCTCAGAATGTAAAACTTAGACACTATAATACAGTGATCAAACCTGAAGCGTTATATGCCTCAGAAACCTTAATCATCGGGGGCGGATCTTTAACCAAAGACATTGAGAAACAAGAAAGGAAAATTTTACGAAAAATTTTTGGTCCAGTTTGTATAGATGGAATATGGAGAAAAAAATCATCTCAGGAGATATACAGGGTGTTAGGGGTATACGTGCAGATATTAAGCTAGTCGGCAAAGAAAAATACATCTCACAATATATGCTATGTACTTTTTACCTTGTCCTATTAGTTTGCCCATGACTGAGCCAAATATTTCAATACCTAATATGTTTTGAACGGCCGTAGCAGGATACGCCGGTGATGTCATTCTGTCCACGCGTAATCTAAGTACAGTAGCAGAGTATAGGGCTTGTTGAACCTGTTTCTTATCGCAGGCCAACACATGTTGTGCACTTCCCCTAACGGCTTGGCAAGTAGGAGAGGTTGACTCACATGCCAGGCCAGTTGCTGTACTCGAAAACCGGTCTAGGGGTAGCCTGTGTGAAAAGTACACAGAATCCTTACAGTGACGTCGAAGATCCGTACCAGCACATGCATGCAAATGAAGTGTTGTGTAGTTGTGTGTGAATTATAAGACATCAATGGCATTACTCAGTGATCCAAGCTGACAAAATGAAAGGAAATAATTACGGTAATAGGTAAATGAAAAATGGGCGCAATATTTCTATGCTGTTATTGCGACAGTCTACGATTAACTTCTGACAATAGACAATGTGGGTTGTCTATGCTTATTCATAAAATGTTTAGGTCAATGAAAGGACGGTGGACACTGAAAGAAGAGGCTGTAAGTATTCAGTGAAATTGTTATTAATGAGACAAATTTCAAGAACCGTACTTGCATCCATGCGTGAACATTACTCGAAGGAAAAAGAGCTACTGTGGAATTGCCGCCGGGCATTTGTAATAGAAGGCTTATTCTTCTTTTTCCTAATATGTTTAGCCTCCAGGGTTGGTTTTTCATGGGACTCAGCAAGGGATCCTACCTCTACCGCCTCATGGGCAGTGTCCTGGAGCGTGAGACATTGGGTCGGGGATACAACTGGGGAGAATGACCAGTACCTCACCCAGGCGGTCTCGCCTGCTATGCTGAACAGGGGATGGGAAGATTGGAAGGGATAGACAACGAAGAGGGAAGGAAGCGACCGTGGCCTTAGGTTAGGTACCATCCTGGCATTTACCTGGAGAAGTGGGAAACTACGGGAAACCACTTTCAGGATGGCTGAGGTGGGAATCGGACCACCTCTACACATTTCACCTCCCGAGGCTTAGTGAACCTCGTTCCAGACCTCGTACCACTTTTCAAACTTCGTGTCAGAGGTGGAAATCGAACCCGAGCCCTCGGGGGTGGCAGCTAATCACACTAACCACTACACCACAGAGGCGGACAGAAGGCTTATTACTGGACAGTAAGTGCCGATCGGTAAAATGATGACAGTAATGGACCCGTTTAATTAGAACTTCCGTAATAATAATAATAATAATAATAATAATAATAATAATAATAATAATAATAATAATAATAATAATAATAATAATAATGTCTTTACGTTCCACTAACTAATTTTCACGGTTTACGGAGACACTGAAATACCAGAATTTTTTACCGCAGTATTTTTTTAATGCACATAAATGTACAGACACGAGACTGGCGTATTTGAGCACCTTCAAATACCACCGGACTGAGCCAAGACCAAGCCTCCCAAGTTGGGTTCAGAAGGCCAGCACTTTAAGCAGTGCGGCACCAATCATCTTGCCGGGCTGAGTTGCTCAGACGGTTGAGGCACTGGCCTTCTGACCCCATCTTGACAGGTTCGATCCTAGCTCAGTCCGGTAGAATTTGAAGGTGCTCAAATACGTCAGCCTTGTGTCAGTAGATTTACTGGCACGTGAAGAGCTCCTGTGGTACTAAGCCGCTTACTGCGTGATCATTTGGATCAGTCATTTGGTCAATGGTGGATAGGACGACATGGACCCATCAATTGGCCCGCCAGATCTCCAATGTATATTACGGAAGACTGGATTCGGAGAAGTGATTTTCTTTTGTTAGTTGCTTTACGTCGCACCTACACAGGGAGGTCTTATGGCGGCAATGGAACAGGAAAGGCCTAGGAATGGGAAGAAAATGGCCGTGGCCTTAATTAAGGTACAGCCCCTGCAATGCCTGGTGTGAACTTGGGAAACCACGGAAAACCATCTTCAGGGCTGCCGACATTGGGGTTCGAAGCCCCAATCTCCCGGATGCGAGCACACAGCTGTGCGCTCCTAACCGCATGGCCAACTCGCCAGGTACGGAGAAGTGAAGCCTGCTGAGTAGCCCAGGGTGGTCACCTGAACAACTGCTACGAGTTTCACATTGGTATGTCAGATGCTACACCATTTCTGCAGCGTATTGAGTTGGGAGTGCAGTTCTCAATCGATGTAGTATTTTGAGTCTCGATAGTTCGATATTCTCATAAATCCGAGCAGAAAATTGAAGTACCGGTAACAAAAATTATAAATCTAGAGTTTCAGTGCGCAATTGCCTTGTACGTGGCGCAAGATGAACACAACACTAGATATTGGCCTTGAACGCAGCTTGGCAGTTCTTCATTCTACACTGTAAGTGGTTTGGGTTCATTGCGTGCGTGTGTCTGTTGATGTGCATGTTTTGATTTTTATACACAAAACCTGTTTGTCATACTTCGTCCTTTAGTGCTAACCACAATACGAAGTTACACCTGACTCATCGCCAAGAGACCTGGTTCTGGTCTTACGCATAGTATCCTGTAGTTAACTACTGCGAGCGATGTTGGCACGTGTGAAGAACATTTCATCTTGTTTCCTCATAAACCACGCATATTTTACTATTTTCTTTCCTGCCTTTCAGCTCTTAATGACCTGTTAATAATAATAATAATAATAATAATAATAATAATAATAATAATAATACCGGTAATGTTAGTTGCTTTACGTCCCACTAACTACTCTTACTGCTTCTGGAGGCGATGAGGTGCTGTAATTTAGTCCCGCAGGAGTTCTTTTTACGCGCCAGTAAATCTACCGCCACGAGGCTGACGTATGTGAGCACCTTCGAATACCATCGGAGTGAGCCAAGATTGAACCTGCTAAGCTGGAGGTCGGAAGGTCAGGACCTCAACCGTCTCAGACACTCAGACTGGTACCAATCACCTTGCATAAATTTGATCAGTGTAGCTTTCCTTATGGTGACGATGGGACGGGAAAGGGGTAGTATCGGAATGGAAGCGACCGTGGCCTTCATGACGTTACAGCCCCAGCATTTGCCTGGTGTGAACATGGCAAACCAAGGAAAACCATCTTTAGGGCTGCCGACATAGGGGCTCGAACCCACTATATCCCACTCATGAGCTGTGGAACATCCCCATTCAATAGGACAAGGCAATTTCCAGCACCGGTTCTAATTAATATCTGAATGGGTGTAGTTGGAGGTCGGTAAATTTTTCGTGTACACAGGCGTTTTCGTGTACGTTCGTAAATGCGTGCTTTTCTATTCGAGATAGTCTTGTTACCATCCACCTGGAATTACGGAGCCCCTACTGTATGTTCGTTCATTCTTTCCCACAACAGAGTGTTACTATTACGACTGTTGTTGCTACGAACACGCCACTTTTATACAAATGTGAGCCTTGTTCGGCTATGTCCTGTTTGACTATGTGGTTCTCGTTACCATCTTCTTCTTTCTTCTTCTTTTACTGAAGCCTTATGTCTTAATAGATGCATTCCACCGGTATCATCTTAACACCCAGTAGCGTAATCTGCTGCGATCTTTTATTAGCACCATCATATTAAAATGTAGGATGTAGTTGTGGCGAAATCCTCTTAAATACGACATCTGTGAATTGTGCATAACTTGATAACTCATCTTGTACTCATGAAAGCGCCGTCGGCCTGGCGTTCAGGTTAATTGCTACATGTCTCCCACGTATAACCTTGTTATGTTTATGAGATTTTTTTATGTGTATGTTTGTATACAAAACCTGCTTTGTGACACGTCGTCCTCTCGTGCTAACCACAATACGAGGTTACAGATGACTCATCCCCAAGAGCAGTACCTGGTTCTCGTCTTACGTATAGCAATCTGTAGTTAACTATTGCGACCGATATTGCCTTACGTGACGTACATTTCATATTGTTTCTTACTAAACCACGCATATTGAACTATTTTCTTCCACGTCTTTCATCTGTTAATAATCTAATAATAATAATAATAATAATAATAATAATAATAATAATAATAATAATAATAATAATAATAATAATAATAATAATAATAATAATAATAATAATTGCCTTACGTCCCACTAACTACTTTTACGGTTTTCGGAGAAACTTATGTGCCTAAATTTATTCCCGCAGGAGTTCTTTTTATGTACCAGTATTTTGTTTACAAGTTGCTTTACGTCGCACCGACACAGATAGGTTTAATGCTGATGACGGGGCAGGTAAGGGCTAGGAGTGGGAAGGAAGCAACCATGGCCTTAATTAAGGTACAGCCCCAAAATTTGCCTCGTGTGAAAATGGGGAACCACGGAAAACCATCTTCAGGGCTACCGACAGTGGGGTTCGAACCCACTATCTCCCGAATACTGGATACTGGCCGCACTTAAGCGACTGCAGTTATCGAGCTCGGTGTACCAGTAAATCTACCGACACGAGGCTGACGTATTTCAGCACCTTCAAATACCACCGCACGGGGCCAGGTTCGAACCTGCGAAGTTGGAGTCAAAAGGCTGTCAAGGCTGTCACCTCAACCCTTTGAGCCACTCAACCAGGCAGGAAGCACGAAATGTAGGTACGTTTAATTTATTTAGTTGTATAACATGTCCATTTTTCGCTTGAAACAAAACGTTCGATGTGTTTCGATAATTAAATTCCGATGCTACTCATACGGATATTCTATCCCATGCATTCGTTCGTTGGCGTAAGGAACAGTCTTCCTTCTTCTACCTTTATGCAATGCAAAACGGGGATCGTACCGTATTTTACGTCCCGGCGAACCTATCCCAACCAATAATTATATCACACGCTCGTACAGGTCCTGCACCGACACAGGTTTTCAGGTCATTTTCATATTCACTAGACCACAGGGCTGACGACCACGGATATCCCAATCCCCTAAAGGACGTAACAGCAACTGAACCAGTATTAACGCTGACAATTCAGTACATTTCCAGGGTCCGAAACCGATGGCTAGTGTTGTCTGAAGCCCCTAAGACGGAAACTAAATACTAAAAGAAACAAAACCAGTCTGACGAGAATGTAACGTAACATGTTATACACTGGTAGCAGCCTTCAGCTGTTATCGTAGGTCAGTTGCTCGTAAACATAAAACCAGTTTGGCAAGTATATTACGTAACATCTCGTGGCATTGAATAGGTAGCGCTAAGCTGTCACAGTAGTACATTTGTTCTTAAACATAAACAGAACAGAAACCAGTTTGGCACGGATGGCGCGTGACTTGCCTGTTATCAAAGGAAAGCTATTCATTCACAAGAACAAGGCATACTACCTATTCTAAAAACATCGTATCCCTTTGCTCTCGAAAATAACTTCCGAGGATTACTAAAAGTTTGATATATAGTGGTTCGTCACATCGTTCTCTATTGCTACAAGAAATATCTGCACGTATACACCTAACATCCTGTATTGTCATTCTGAAAAAATTTCTCACACTTTTCGGAAAAGACGATTGAAATTTTATGGACACGTCATCAGAATGAACACTAACAGGCTAACTAAAAGAATTCTCAACCTGGCCCTTTCGTCTAAAACCAAGAACAGCTGCCTTCGTGAAATTGAAACAGATCTCCAGGAAATCAACATTTCAGAAGACATTGTACAGGACAGATGTAAATTCAGAACCAAAATCGACAATCACCACTTTGAATATAAACCCAACACCAGAGCTACTATAACTTGGACAGAAGAACGAAGGAAGAAGCTCAGCGAGAGGATGAAGAGATTTTGGGAGGAAAAGAAGGCCATCACATCAGCTAAGCAAGTTCCACCGTGCTCCTGAGTAGGGCATAATGATGTAAAAATAATAATAATATAATTATAATTATATTATAATCATTATAATAATAATTAATTATTATTATTATTATTATTATTATTATTATTATTATTATTATTATTATTATTATTATTATTATTATTATTATTATTATTATTATTCAGTAGAATAGCAATTTTACTGAGTACGTTAAACCAATAAGTTTACTTCAATTCTTGCTATGTTCCTTTTTCCTGTCCGCCCACATCCGATTCATTCGTTCTGATCTCTGACTCCGGAGCTGTTCTATGTTTTGTGGCTGCTTTCTTTTTATTTTCTGTTCATCCCTGCAGATCACTTTTTGAATTTTGTCCCTAAACAACTTCCTGTTGTGTCAATATTTGCTTCTTTTAGGACATTTAATGTCTGTGTAAACCATTCTGGTTGTACTTTCAGCTTTATGATTTTATTAAAATTAGTTTTTATCAGTCTGTCATTATTCATTCTGTTGAAATGTCCGTAGAACCTCAATCCTCTTTTACGCACGGTGTGTACTATATTCTCCACATGTACGTAGATTTCTTTATTAGATCGTGGCCTGTTATATTCTGCTTCTGTTGTCCTTAGGCCGAAAATGCTTCTAACCAGTCTTCTTTCTATGCTCATAATTTTGTTTATTTCACCTTTCCGCATTAGTTTTAGTGTTTCGGCTCCTTAAAGAGCCTCATATCTCACCACTGTATTGTAATGTTTAATTTTGGTGTCCCATGATAATGCCTTTTTTAAATGCATTTCTAGTGATCTGGAATGCCACTTCGTTCAACTTCTTTACTCGTACCTCAAACTGTTTTTTAGTTGTTGTTTATGTTTATCCATTCACCTTAATATTTAAATGAGTTGACTTTTTGATATTGTTTTGATTTATTGATAAGTATACGTAATATATTAAGGCTATGAGTTAGAAAGACAATTCGTCCCATAGGGCAGTGATCTGCAAAGTTGGGGTGCGCAGAGAATAATCAACAGGGCTGTGGTAATAATGGAAATTTGTTAGCACGTACAAAATTTAATTTTGTGAATAATAATTTTGCTATTTTTCGTACCCTCATTGCAGTAAAATAAAAGTGTAACCAGCATAATTCAACATAGAAGTTATTCACATGTTTTCAGTGCAGTAACTTAATCCTTACTAACTATATACAGAGTAAACATCAAGTTTGTTGGAAAGAATGTCGATAAAACCACCAGTTTCTGTTATACTGGAAGCTTAATCACCCACGACAACTGGGGCAATACAAAGATCAAGAGGAAAACAGCAGTAGTAAAACAGGCTTTGCATATCAAGAGAAATCTTTTGACTAACAGACACATAGATCAATTTTTATTGATAAGTTAAGTATACGTAATCTATTAAGGCAGGTATTTATACAAACGCAGGCACATGCTTCCTCCAGTGCACCGTCACTGCATTGTCCTACATAGGAGACGTGTAGCTGTGTCTCAACGGAAAACTAGACGCCAGCGTCTTGGAAAGGTATAACAATCCAAATGAAAAGCCCATTGCTACACTGGGGTGAAACGCTGGTAATTTCAGATCAGAATACTTTTCTGTAAAATCCTTTACATGGAGTGTTCTGTTGTACGGATGCAAATCTTGGGCAATGGAAAATAAAGATTACAAGAGAAACCAGAAGCATTTTTGAAATCTGGAGCTGGAGAAGAGTATTTGAAAACCAATGAAAGTTTCCTGCGGAAAATTCAATCGAGGAGAGAACTGCTCTTAACTGTACGGAAAAGGACTGCTTGTTGTACATCGCTTGCGCCACAATGCCTTCCTGACTAATTTATTCGAAGGGAAAATCATGGGTAAGAGACAGAGTGGGAGACCGAGGTTAATGAACCTTCGTGATATGATGAAAAATGTTCAGTATACTACCTATCAGGAAATAAAATATAAAGTTGAGGACAGGTACCTACGGTTGTATTTAAAAGGCATTGCCTTATTATACTTATTGCAGTATTATTTATGCCACCCCCGTAGTGCGGATGTGAAAACATACGGTACCGTTTCTTTAATTACTGTACGTCTATTAGCCCTACTTTACATTGTTGAGATAGGACACTTAACCCCCCTTAACATGAAAAGCAATAAGGTCTCGCCACAGTTCCAGATTGAATAGCGGGGTGAAATCCATTCTCCATTACTTGGATTGATCACCTCTGGATGGGACGCTTAATTCCGCCAGTTAGTGTCCGAGTCCATTCTCTCGTCATTAGCCGACCCATTTCCAGCAATTGGAGTTGCAGGTATGTGACTAAACCCAGCAAAACATCATTTGAATAGAGCAGGGGATTGTTCGTAACTGAAATATATTGTAATAAGCAATCATTATTGTCATTACTCATTATACTAGAGTGGAATCTTGATAATTAGATCATTATGAGTGCTCCTTTTTGCATTGATTTCTATCAATTCCATGAAAGCATGATCTTATCGTAATATACAGGCTGGTCGGAAACAATGTGAACCGAGTACATGAGCATAACAGCGTTGGTCACCCTGATAAGTAATTTCAAACAATTACGTCGATATCTCGTGCCGTAGTCATTTTTTCAGCTGCTGAATTTAGCCAATCAGATCGCTTCGCGGGCGAATTCAAACAGCTGTACGGGGTGGTGTTGCTAAATCTGCAGGTGGCTTGGTCGGGCTTGTGGACCATGCCGAGAAATGAGCACCAACACTAACTCACGGTGGGTTTCAGCCGTTGCCACAGTAGCGTGCTTGATGTGGGCCGAGCCTATCAGCAGAGACGTCCTTGTTCAAGTTCCTCCCCTGGAGAAGTTTATTTCTATTGGCGCTCACAAGCCGGTCATGAGCCACGTGCAGAATTAGCCCAGCTGAATTCGCCCGCGAAGCGTTCTGATTGGCCAAATTCGTCAGCTGATAAAATGACAACAGATCGAGATATCGAACTATTTTTTCCCAACTATTTATCAGTATGACCAACCCTAATACTCTTATATAGCCGGTTCACGTTGTTTCCGACCATCCTGTATACTCGTGGAGAAATTTTTCCCCTATATTACTGCCAATACACAAGAAGAAGATGAGATTTTTTCTTTTTACATACAATATTTATTGCTGAACATAAGGACATAAACGAACGGAAAGAAATAGTTTCTATCTTCAATAGTTTCGACATTTATTCAACTTATATATCGTCGCTGGAAAGGTAAAAGGTTGTATTCCACAAAGCTCTTCCTATCAATTATTCACCTTTAAGACTGGTCACGCCTCCCAGCCACGTATGGATATGCAGTCCATCAGAACAAATTTTGTTGTGTTCATTTTCCTATGCCCATGTGTAAAGGAAAATGAACCTTACAGTACCGTACTGTACAATGCATGTAAGGTTCATTATCGTTTAATCGTCGACATAGGAAAACGAACACAACGGACATTATTCTGATGGACTGCGTATCCATATGTGGCTGGGAGGCGTGACCAGTCTTAAGGAGAATAATTGATAGGAAGAGCTTTGTGGAATACAACCTTTTACCTTTCCAGCGACGATATAATAATGATGTATCAGAAAGCTGCGTAGGCCTATTTCTAGTTTTCTTTTAGAGTTGTCAAACGTGGAATTATAAATAAGAAAATGCTTCCAAACTTGTGACATAAAACGGAAATTCTCGATTAAAAACAACTCAGAAAAAAACCATTATTAAGGACGAGTTGCTTATAACTCTGTAGTAAAAATGTGCAAGGAGAAGATATAAAATTGGTTCAAGGAGATGAGCGTACGTACCAAGGGCAGAATCCACAACAGGGGTAACCGAACAGGAGGAGATCAAATTTTTCTAAAGATAATTTTCCAAGAAAAATGAGTTGACAGGGACTAATATAGCTAAAAGAAAGACAAATACACTTGAAGGAAAGAAGATATTGATAACCTTTGTATTTGGAAAGCCGAACAACCTTATATTTTCAGCTGTATCGTATTAAAAATACATCTGGTTTAAGGGAAGTTGTCCGCAAGATCCACTCATAATTTTCGAAAACTGGATATAAAACGTAACCTTTGACGTAAGTACGGAAAGAAAACATAAAAGTCTCTAGCGACGGTGAAGACCTACTGAGAATTCGAGTATCAAGGTTCTAAGAGTGATGACGATGGTCGAAGTGGTCAACGCAAGGACGTGTACAGCTTGGACCGTCTCAAATCAAAGAACCATCACGCCGTTGTCCGCCCAGTCACACTTAACGATGCAAAGTTTTGGTCAGCTACGAAAGCAAACAAATAATACCCAAGTTTAATGGAGACAAGAATGCCACTATCATTAGGTTGAATCCTGTTTCCGATGTGGACGTAGAAAAGCGATCTAGTGTTACTGTTATCGAAGATACGAACATTCATGTCAGTGTGAATCATGCGTCTTTTATGTTTCATTTTATTTTGCAATAAAGATGAGCCAATTCATTAAAAATAATCTGTTAATTTCAAAGCTTACGGATCAGTATATCTATGGCCTAACTCGAATATCACGTATCTGACAATGTTGCTCCTAACCATGACTTGCTTTAAAACTTGTCACGCCTCCAAGCCACATATGGATATGCAGTACATCAGAACAATTTTCACTGTATACATTTTCCTTTGCTTACCTGTAAAGTTCCGAAGGTGCATATGGCCCTGAGGTTCACTCAGCCTACACCAAAAATGAGTACCAGTTTAATTCCTGGGGGCAAAGGCGGTCGGGCTTAGAGCTAACCACTCTACCCATCACGTGCCTTGCACTCCTCCAAGGGCCGTCATGGCCTGTACGGAGGTGACTTTGCTTTGCTTTGCTTTTTTACCTGCAAAGAAAAATGAACCTTAAATACATAATACTGTAGAAGTGCTTAAATACTCCATGCAAACGTACTTCCTACAGAACGGTACGGTAAGGTTCATTTTACTTTACACATTACCATAGGAAAATGAAGAGAAGGAAAGTTGTTCTTTTGGGCTGCATATCCAAAATGTGGCTTGAAAGCGTCGATAATCTTAAGGAAAGCAATGGATAAAAAGAGCAGTGTCAGACCTGGTATTAAAATTAGGCCATCTATGTTCTAGAGTGTTCAGAAGACCGAACATAGTAAATGCACAGGCTGACACTCATAAGTACCTGAGAATTTTCATGTCCTGCGTCCTAATTCAAGATTTAATTTAATGTTTTTAAATAGAAAATGTTATAAAATACAGTACTCTCATCAGAATTCACAAGTTTAGAGTGTATGCAGCACCCATTAAAGAGCATCTCTTGATATTAGCACAAACATGAGAATTTATTAAAAGTAACTTATTTCGATGGGTTTGTGTGTTAACAGAATATTATGGATTTATTATAAGTCCATTCCCGTAATAAGATGTTAGATCACATAAAATTAGGTTAGATTTAATTAGTCTACCCCGGTCTATGAAGTCAAGAGTAACGGCCGAGAGGGGTCGTCGTGCTGACCACACGCCATCTTGTAATCTGCAGGCCTTCGGGCTGAGCAGCGGTCTCCTGGTAGGCCAAGGACTTTTGGGGCGATTGTAAAAGTATTATCTTCTCCCTTGCCCAGCATTTGGAACAAGTAACGGCCATCTTTCAGAGATTCCCCTTAAGCCATGTGTGTAGGCTACCCGTCTGTTGCATACGACACCCGTCACCGATCGATATTTTGTCCAGCAAGCAAGTATTTTAGAAATGAACATCCAAAGAAACATTAAAATATTTCATGTTCATAAAAGCAGAAGGCTTGTCCGATTAGATCTCGACCTATAAACGCTGAAAATCATCGAGATACCGGCCGTGAAACGTGTTTATTATGATATTACATATTTCCTATTAACTGTCTTCATATAGTGGAACTGTGCTGTCCCACTTATACGCGAGCAGATATTCATACAAATAGACTGCTTATGGTTAATTTTCGCACTGAAAACTTTGTGTAAGATCGCGTCACGCCTTCAAGGTCCTGCTAATACACTGCAACTACATTCCGTGATTAAAGTTCAGAGGTACGTTCTCAACACATAGCTATATTGTATACTGGTTTGTATTCTGGAGATCCACACTTAGGCAGCATTAAACACTGCAAAGAAGATTGTATCGTTCTTCCTTAATTACAATTCTTTGAGATACACGATCTGTACTTCGAACATTCTGGTTCACATCTTCCTCAGTGGGTCAAAGATAGGCTGTTAGCCTCCTGATCCCTATACCCATATCGCGGGTTCAAACCCGTAAAGGTTATCGGATGTTTGATATTTATTCGACAAAGTTAAAGGTATAATCACAGCATTATGTCATCCAGCACAGTTCTGGCTTCTCTGCCACTTCACGAAGTAAACGAACTGTTGAAGTTGATACACTGGCAGTCTAAATAGCGCCAAATCAAAATGCTTGTATAAGGCAGCAGAGGAACGTATTATTATTATTATTATTATTATTATTATTATTATTATTATTATTATTATTATTATTATTATTATTATTATTTCCGACTCGTTGGCTGTATGGTCAGCGTACTGGCCTTCGGTTCAGAGGGTTCCGGGTTCGATTCCCGGCCGGGTCGGGGATTTTAAGCTTCATTGGTTAATTCCAGTGGCCCGGGGACTAGGTGTTTGTGCTGTCCCCAACATCCATGCAACTCACACACACCACATATAACACTATCCTCCACCACAATAACACGCAGTTACGTACACATGACAGATGCCGCCCACCCTCATCGGAGGGTCTGCCTTACATGTGCTGCACTCGGCTAGAAATAGCCACACGAATTTTCAATTTTCATTATTATTATTCGTATTATTATTATTATTGTTGTTCTTGCTACCGTGGTTTGGTGGTTTAGCAGAGGTGAAAGAAGGTGCGGGGGTGAACAGGTCTCAAAATACGAAATTAAAGTTAAGATAAAATTTAACAAGGTTATATTTTCTTTGCAAAATCAAGAAATAACAAGAATGGCAGGTACAGAGTAGCAAAGCCACTAATTCGAAAGTGTACAGTTACAGTGTTACAAGATTTGGGCTCCGAGAGCCGGACACATAATCCTTGAGCAATGAGCCCAACTTTACTATATACAAGATTCAACAAAGGGGCAGAAGACCCCAATCATGCCCAGGAGCTCTTGCTCCCAATTACACAGTAAAGCCTCCTTGAGGCACGCAGAAACAAATTTCAAGAAAGAGCGACCCGCCCTTAAGTTCAAGCCTATCAAAGGCCACACCAAATTCTACTTTTAAGCTGTCCTTCAAGGACATATACACAGGAGTAAAAATACCCAACCTACTGAGGCCTATTAAGAAAATAAACCGGTCAATTACCTGGCCTCTAACATACCAACTTGAGAGGAGGCGTTCTTGCACTCCTAATACACTTGATATAAAACCTACTTGGCACTAGGCCGTTACTGCAAGGGCTAATCCCATACTAGAGAGGTGACTTATAGAAAGAGAGACTTTACATTACATTCAGGAAGAAGCGGTTGAGAAAATAAGTTCACCTCAAAGCAATATGAGTGGGAGCTCGAGAGGGTTAAGCACTCTCTATCCCAATATGTAGTTTAAAAGATAGAACTGATACAAGTGTCTTTACATTTTAGGGGAAAGGTTACATGGTAGAAAGGCTTCGGACCTGCCCCGAGAGTTAAACTGCTGAGCTAGCAAGAAAAGTTATTAAACGGCCATTACCTGGTGGCTGAACTGCTGCCCGAAGAAAGAGGCGCTTCCCGCCCCCTGCTACGTACTTTACACACTGATAGATGTTACTGAAGTGGCCAGGCGACCCGAAAATCAGCAGTTTATATACCCTCGTGGAAAGTTCGAGGCGTTTCAGGAATGAGAACACCCTCCCACAAAAATTTTATTGGTTAACGACGAAAACCCCTACACTAGATGAGGAAGAAACACCTTATTGGTGGAAAATTAATTACCGAAAATTATGATTGGCCAGTTTCAAAACTGGCAGAAGGAAAGGGTTAATATTGCCAACTTAAACAATAACTGAAAGAAATTTAACAAAGAACAACTTATGAATTCAAAATTTCTCCAAAAACATAGTTCTTTCACTTCGCACTAGGGTGCACAATTATAGTTCTTCAGTAGTGCCATCTGGAAGAGAATGTCCACACTTCTTACTACAGGCAAAACAAAAATACATCGAAAACGACCCAGTTCAGAAACTTCAAAATTTCCAAGTAGTGACATCTTCTGAGAAACTTGAAAATTAACACAGTAGATAAAGTTCAGACTTCCTCCAGTAGAGGAGTTTCAACTGGCGCAAGGTTTGAATTAGCGGCGTGGGGGTGTACCACCCGGTACAATTATTATTATTATTATTATTATTATTATTATTATTATTATTATTATTATTATTCGAGTAGTGTGCCTGCCTCTTACCGGAAAGCCTCAGGGTCGATTCTATGCCAGTCTAAGGATTTTAATTCTGAAGTGAGGGCTAGAAATGGTGTCGCTCATCTTCAAGAGTTAAACTGAGGAGTGCTTTGAATCGAGAGTCAACGGACTTTCTTATGAAATTCAAGCAATACGACTGAGCACGTCGTTACGTTGACCATCGGCACTCCCATATCTGTAAGCTATCTGGCTGGGTGTAGTCGTCTTGGCAGGACAAAACCTATAATGAGCTGTTGTGTAAGAGGTTTTATTTTCATATTATTACAATAATACGTCCGGCCCTGTGGTGTAAGGGGCAACGCGTCCGCCTGTGACTCGGCGGCCCCGGGTTCTATTCCCGGCCGGGTCAGGGGTTTTTAATTGTAAGTGATTAATATCCCTGGCCTGGGGACTGGGTATTTGTGTAGTCCTTAACGTTCCTTTCCTCACATTCAACACTTTACACTTCCGCCATTTAAAAAATACACGCAGGTTCCTCACATATGGTGCAAGTAGGGCAAAATAACTTTCTAGGTCCACTCCTCGAACAAATCGCATTAAAAATACAATAATAATATATTTCTTGTTTTTAATTGTCATTATTGTTTATCAGCCAACGGCCGTAACCGTGTTGAAACACCGAAACCCGTGAGATCTCCGGAGTTAACCCTCCGTTAAACGCGCGCTCTGTTGTAACACCGCTACACGCGCGCGGACTGACATTCCGCGATTGTTTGTAAGCTTCCATTCCTTTTATTTCAATTCTTTTTCAAGAATTCCTTATTTTTCTCTTTTGTCAATCTGTCTTACATCGTAGTTACTTTATTTTATTTTATTTATATTGATAAATGTGTATACAATCTACATTTACAAGAACATTTTAGTCCTTTAAATAAATTAGAAGTTATCAACTGCAAATCACAGGAATTAGCAAAACTAATTGTAAATGAACAATAATTGTTATTAATTTACTCCTTGGAATAAAATTGTAATCGTTACATTCTATTAATTGATGTATATTGCACGGAAGAAGTCACGACGTCGTGATGTTCTTACCATGGAGTAAGTGCATTTCATCCACCTTATCAACGCCCGACTTCGTGTCATTATAGAAGGTAACCATTGAGGGTTTTGATCCATATGAATCGTCATCAATACAATGGTCTTCATGGAAAGTAGATAGAACCAATACAACTTTGTCGTTCCTTGATTTGTATGACACAAGGGTATATATAGAGATTTGTGCATGTTATCATTTCTTGTAGCATTTCGTCGGTAAAGAACAATTGCAGAGCTTCAACTGGCGTCTCAGTATTCATGGCAACTCCTACTACTCCAGGGAAATGTTTTATAATATTATGTTCAGGTTGCCTGACCCTTCTATTGCAGGGCGATGATTCAACTCGGCCCCGTCCTTTCCAACATATATTCCATGCTGCTCACTTTCAATCACGTCCTCTTTGTACGTGGATTGTTTGCTCTCAGAATTATGATCACTATCGTTTACGACGTCCCGATCACTATCATCACTTGCACAAACTTCATCGTCGTCCAACCACTGCTCGATTTGATCCATAACTCTCGGAATAAATCGCACCAACTCCTTGGAAAGAGGACGCAAAATAATGATTCATAGCTCATTTTGTAATATCGTGTATATCCCACTGTAAATAATCACAAGTAGAAAATATATCAAAATTAGCCCACTACTACACTTGTATTTAATAAAAGTATATAATTTTATAATAAATAGCAACGGAAGAATGGATGACTTACCAAAAGAGTGAGTAAGATTAACAACTCACCAATACACGCCTGCTTACTCAGACTCCGCAAGTCTGCAGTTGACAATATAAACATCTGTAATCAACAGCTCGGCGATTACTCCGCATTCGCACGCCGTCACGGCCTTTTTATTGTTGCAAAAGGAAGCTACAAGAAGGCAGCCCGTTCTGCCTTCTATTTTCGGCCTATGATACCAAAGAATAATAAAGTGCGGACTCTCACTCCGCGGCGCCTGTAACGGAGGGTTAAGCAACATTGGGCGTGGTCAGGAGTTGGATGGATTGCCACGCGCTGTTGGTGGTGAGTAAGGGAATGGAGGAGCGGAATGGAACTGGCCACCCTACGGCACGTAAACTCCGGATGAGGAACACCTCTGCGGAGGTTCGGACCTGCTTTCGGGCAGAATAACCCTTACCTTACCTTATATTTTTTATCAATATAGCCTTTACCTCTTACTGACCATTTTTGTGGGTTTTGACGACGTAAATAAAGGTATTTCGTAATTAAGCGTACATTTATGCGCCGGAAAATTTAGTGAAGGCGAGCCGAGTTATTTGAGCACCTTCAGACACCACCAGATTGAGCCTTGATCGAATCCACCAACCTGGGCTCAGATTAATTTTTATTCTCCTTCTTCATCACCGTTAGGGTCCGGCTCCATGGCTAAATGGTTAGCGTGCTGGCCTTTGGTCGCAGGGGTCCCGGGTTCGATTCCCGGCGAGGTCGGGAATTTTAACCATAATTGTTTACTTCCGCTGGCAAGAGGACTGGGTGTATGTGTCGTCTTCATCATAATTTCATCCTCATCACGACACGCAGGTCGCCTACGTGAGTCTAATCGAAAGATCTGCATCTGGCGGGCCGAAATTGTCCTCGGACACTCCCAGCACCAAAAGCCATACGCCATTTCATTTCTTTAATCGTTGGGGCCACTAAGGAACGCGAGGTCTCAACTGTTTGTCTTCTTGCGGGCCCATCAGGTGGTCATCCTTTTGGAGTGTGCTTTCTTCCATTCATGAGAACGGATTTGCTTCAGTCGAGTTGGGACTTCTTGACGAACCCGTCTGTGTTTGAGTGATGCTCGGAGTTGAATGTCTATTTCTGTGATTCTATACTTTGAAAGGTACTTATCGATCTCCACCAACCAAGGATGAAAATTTTTGAGACTTCTGAAGTAGGACAACAAACATTTAGAGATTGTTTCAGCTTCTTCTTCTTCTTATTATTATTATTCATTTTAATATTATTATTATTGTATTGTGATCTGGTCTGTAAGGCAAGGCAAGGAGATTAACATTTGTTTTTTAGTACCATGTACTTAACGACTAATTTCCATGTTTGATTTGCTCAATGGAATGTATGATATTAGACCCACAGGTGAGCGTTCAACGCCAACTGTAAAAGCACAGTGGCTTGTTGAAATATTGTAATCTTCTTCTTCTTCTTATCTGTTTACCCTCTAGGGTAGGTTTATCCTTCGGACTCAGCGGGGTATCCCACCTCAACCGCCTCAAGGGCAGTGTCCTGGAGCTTCAGACTCTGGGTCGGGGATACAACTGAGGAGGATGACCAGTACCTAGCCCGGGTGACCTCACCTGCTATGCTGAACAGGGGCCTTGAGGGGGGATGGAAGGATTGGAAGGGGTAGACAAGGAAGAGGGAAGGAAGTGGCCGTGGCCTTAAGTGAGGTACCATCCCGGCATTTGCCCGGAGGAGAAGTGGAAAACCACGGAAAACACTTCCAGGATGGCTGAGGTAGGAATCGAACCTACCTCTACTCAGTTGACCTCACGAGGCCGAGTGGACCCCGTCCCAGCCCTCGTACCACTTTTCAAATTTCGTGGCAGAGCCGGGAAACACAAACCACTACACTACAGAGGCGGACGAAATATTGTGATCAACCTCGAAAAATGTCTGTGAAGGTGGGTTGGGTAATATTAGCTGTCACAGCACAAGACAGACTATGATTCTGAGACGCGCGGATCTACTCCATAGCAAATAGAATCTTGTTTCTCAGGATAATTTATTGGGACCTTTATTGGATTACATCGTGCAGTACAACTATATATATTTGGCATCGTCAACTGGCCCGAAGTTTTGTTTAGTGCGCCGCGTCGATGACTGAACAGCAGTGTTGTGCATTCACTTCAATGCACAGAGGTGGGTTGGTTCACAGAGGTTACAATAAGTAAAGCAAACAATTAATTTCACTTCATGGGAGGATTGTAATTATGAGTTGTGACCAATGGGACAGAATATTCATTTCACTAGTTTTATATTTTTTGTCTTCATTTTAACAGGATCCTTTAATCTGTTTGTTGTTGAAAGAAATACTACTTTTTCTATGTCATACATGTATCACGGTGTAGGATGAATTTTGTTTCGTATAATTTCAAGTACAAATGTATTATCTATATTTCCATTTATAATTATTAATTCGACATGTATTAAACACTAGAATTAACTAAGTAACCCCATGGCACTACAACCTTGAAAGACCTTGGCCTACCAAGTGTCGGCTGCTCAGCCTGAAGGCCTGAAGATTATAAGGTGACGTGTGGTCAGCACGACGATTCCTCTCTGCCGTTTTTCTTGGTTTTGTAGACTGCAGCCGCTATCTCACGGTCAGATTGCTCCTCAGTTCTAATCACGTAGGCTGAGTGGACGTCGAACCAGCCTTCAGATCCAGATAAAAATCCCTAACTTGGCCGGGAATTGAAGCCGGGGCCTCCGGGTAAGAGACAGGCACACTACCCCTACACCACGGGGCCGGCTCATTAAACACTAGAATAACATAAACAAAACATACTTTTGGGCTCGATTTTCTTGAACATCATGCCATAAAATATGATCAGTATTTCCATGCCCACAGACTTAAAAACAAGAACAGCTATTTCCTTCTTAAAGGAATGAAGTATTGTGATTCTCATTCTATTGTCATTCTATCCTCGTCCAACCCGGCTAATTGAACGACTCTATTCAGAGCCTTGTAAGCATCCAGTCACGGAATAAACATGTGCGAGACAACATAGCCATTACGTTAATATATTGTTCCGAATAAAAGAGTGTCTGTTTTATTACCCTAAATTATTTCAGTATGACCCAATAAACGCACACGCACACATATAAACATACAATTCTAATCAACCATGAATGGCCACACGTACTAATTGCTGTCTATTTACACGTATATTTTCCTTATAGCAGAGTAGGCGGTCCGGCCCGTTGCTATTACCTTGACACGGCTAATCCTTACTTTCACTTCCCCAAGTCCAGTCACCTTATACAGCAGTTTGAATGCAGACCACTACACAGGGCTACGGCCTACACAACACACGGTGACCATTCCTTGGTTCGACCCCAGATACAGTCCAGTAATTCACATAGTCATATGCAGTGAAAAACTAAACAGCTCAACAGTATTCAACAGCAGGACGATTTTTATAAGTGCGAATATTAACACAGGTCCATTTACCCTCACATTCACGATAGCGGCTCCACCCACTGTCTCATGGCGATCCTCAGTCCGCAGAAATACACAAACACACAGTACTCTTCCATCGTATCCAGCCCACCTACTCATTGGGCTCTCCGACACCACAACAGCTTCTCGTTCAGATCTCGGTGGGACACTAGCAACAACCAACACCTCAGTCCCCCTCAGTCCAGCTACCGAACCCCGACACACTGAGTCTCACACTGACTCCACCACAGAGTCCAACACTGACCCGGAGTCCAGCACCAACACTGACTGACTTCCGCGGCTAGCCTCCCTTTTTATAGCTCGGGTGGTGTGAACCAGAATATTCACGTGGTAGCTGGAAGCGAAACATTCTCGTGGAATCTCCAAGAAACTCACAGGTAAGCCAGCCGACGAGAACAATGCACGGAAATGCCAGCCATGCCCTCCAGGCCTGCTGGGAGCTCCCCTTCGGCTGATTCACTAGCTCCTTCCACGAAGTGCCGAAAGGGGCTACCACAGGCCTGGCATGTAACAATATCTTTTGTTGTTGTGTTACTTTTCTAGTGGACTTGAAGAGAAGACTTGATGACGTTACTTTACGAAAAGTAAAACAGAAAAACAGAAAATTATGGTAGACAGAAAAATAAAGACATTCCTATTAGGAACTTCGGCATGTAACCACATACGTTAACAGCTCGCATGTCCCGTGCCCTTTCTAACTGAGCTAGACATGCACATTGTGCAGAGTCGTTGGATGTTGGTTTAAGCTGTGACTTAATGCACACATCGATAAACGTTTAGTTTCCGGTAGTGGTGGGTCATCGCGTCCATTCTGGGGCAATATTATTCCATAATACATGGTATGATGTCCTCATGTCACCAGAGAGTGTGTACAGCACCATGCGCACTGTCAGGCACCAGCAGGGCTCGATTTTTGTACGATGTCTATAAAATGCACGTAGCCTAAGACTAAAAGTAAGGGGCAGCAGATTCACGCGGTGTAGGAATAAAGCCGTTAGGCAGGAAATAAGGAAAAATGCCTTTTATCTGAATGTGCTTTCGTACTTCATCGGTAATGCTGATGTCACCAAAGAGATAGTTGTATTTGAGAACAAGTATCAGGCACGCCGCAAGACATCGGACTCCCCCTTTTGGCTTTTATGCAACAAAGTTCTGGAAGCGATACATGCACTGAAAAATTAACGAGGAAATAAAAACCAGAGAAAACTATATAAGTAGTAAGGATATTCTGTAGATGAATTTGAAAGGAGTCTATATTTTACACACTTCTCAAGTTATTAAATTGAAAATGGAAGAAACCAGGGAGAACAGTACAATTAAGTAATATTATACGGGGAGTGTAGAAAAAGAAATCTAAGAAGGTGAAAATAGTGAAGATGCTTGTAGCTCGTAACAAGAACAAACATGAGAAGGTGTCCTAGACTCCACGGCTTTAGTTAAAGTCCAGCATATACCTCAAAGGCTAAGTTCGCCTACTCATTGAATATATCTCCAAGAATATTTATAGGTTATACAGTATATTATTAAAGTACAGTATATTTACACTTTCCATTAATATTTAGTTAGTTTAAATATCTGCACTACTTTGTTTCATCAAAGAAAAACTAATTGCATGCACAAATTACTATTATAATAAACCAATATTGGTGGTCATCCGTGACTGGAAGGGGGACGTTTCCTATTCATTCCATTCTTACACGAGCTATGTGGTTGTGGTCAGTCAGACCAACAGGTGCCTGAATAATCAAGTAAACTGTTCTCACTACAGAACATTTGTTCTCTCAAAATACAATGGAGCTTCAAGTAGTCTACAACACAATGTCTTGAAATCGAAGTCGCTCCGCGGTACGGAGACTATGAGAATTCTTTTACTGAGCCCAAGCAGAAAGTATACCAATGAAGGTTACTCTTGTTCTTATTCCTTTTCCTCTTCTTCTTATTATATTTTTCTAAATTACTTGTGATCAGCACTATGATGAAGTCCAGTTTAACGGCTTGATGACTTTTCTGGCACTAACCGTTGTGGGATATGTTCGTTACTCTCTGTTTCTGTGGTGACTGGTAGAGTATGAAGACGAACACAAACACTCAGTCCCCGAGTCAGAGGAATATACCAGACGTGACAAAAATGTCATGCCTTGCTGAGAATCAAATCCGGGGCCCTTTGAACCGGAAACCACTACAATGAATGTTCATCCAAGAAGCTGACTTGCTGAATAATAACCTGTTAATTCTAAATGGTTTGAGCAAATGAAGATGATATTTCGATCACTCGTGCAAAGAAGATATAATTCAGCCATTTAACGAAAATTATTTCTGGTGCGTAACAGCATCTTAATTTCAATGTGCAGTAAGCTCTCTCTTCTTGGTGAACAATATGCTTAACGTGTTTTAATTGTGTATACTAATATTAGTGCAAAGCGAAGAGTAACGATCTATTATAATAACAAGTATAACAATGAAAATAGGCATTATTAATGACACTCTAGAAATTTAAAACTTTGTAAGAGAGAGCTTGATAGATCCGGGATTCCTAGTAAAATGTATTTCCAAAACCTTCTCAAAGTAGCAGAGCTGGGGAAATGGTTTCTAATTGAGGTCAAAAAGCGAAAGAGCGTATGTAACCATTATACAATTTTCTCCCTGTAGGAACATTTTTCAAAGATTTCGTTGGCTTTAAAAGTGTTATTTATTTTTAAATGAAAGTAGATGTGTAGCGATATGTATAGGTATACAGGGTTATTCATCTAATATGTTGCACGCAAATAACTTCTAAACCATTAAATACACTGACTGACAGAGCAAATGCAACACCAAGGAGGAGTGGTTCGAAAGGGATGAAAGTTGGGGAAAAAACAGAGACGGCACGGACGAATAATGGATGTTTATTTCAAACCGATATGCAGGGTACACAATGCGCACGGCATCGACTCAGTAGGATGTAGGACCACCGCGAGCGGCGATGCACGCAGAAACACGTCGAGGTACAGAGTCAATAAGAGTGTGGATGGTGTCCTGAGGGATGGTTCTCCATTCTCTGTCAACCATTTGCCACAGTTGGTCGTCCGTACGAGGCTGGGCAGAGTTTGCAAACGGCGTCCAATGAGATCCCACACGTGTTCGATTGGTGAGAGATCCGGAGAGTACGCTGGCCACGGAAGCATCTGTACACCTCGTAGAGCCTGTTGGGAGATGCGTGCAGTGTGTGGGCGGGCATTATCCTGCTGAAACAGAGCATTGGGCAGCCCCTGAAGGTACGGGAGTGCCACCGGCCGCAGCACATGCTGCACGTAGCGGTGGGCATTTAACGTGCCTTGAATACGCACTAGAGGTGACGTGGAATCATACGCAATAGCGCCCCAAACCATGATGGCGCGTTGTCTAGCGGTAGGGCGCTCCACAGTTCCTGCCGGATTTGACCTTTCTCCACGCCGACGCCACACTCGTCTGCGGTGACTATCACTGACAGAACAGAAGCGTGACTCATCGGAGAACACGACGTTCCGCCATTCCCTCATCCAAGTCGCTCTAGCCCGGCACCATGCCAGGCGTGCACGTCTATGCTGTGGAGTCAATGGTAGTCTTCTGAGCGGACGCCGGGAGTGCAGGCCTCCTTCAACCAATCGACGGGAAATTGTTCTGGTCGATATTGGAACAGCCAGGGTGTCTTGCACATGCTGAAGAATGGCGGTTGACGTGGCGTGCGGGGCTGCCACCGCTTGGCGGCGGATGCGCCGATCCTCGCGTGCTGACGTCACTCGGGCTGCGCCTGGACCCCTCGCACGTGCCACATGTCCCTGCGCCAACCATCTTCGCCACAGGCGCTGCACCGTGGACACATCCCTATGGGTATCGGCTGCGATTTCACGAAGCGACCAACCTGCCCTTCTCAGCCCGATCACCATACCCCTCGTAAAGTCGTCTGTCTGCTGGAAATGCCTCCGTTGACGGCGGCCTGGCATTCTTAGCTATACACGTGTCCTGTGGCACACGACAACACGTTCTACAATGACTGTCGGCTGAGAAATCACGGTACGAAGTGGGCCATTCGCCAACGCCGTGTCCCATTTATCGTTCGCTACGTGCACAGCACAGCGGCGCATTTCACATCATGAGCATACCTCAGTGACGTCAGTCTACCCTGCAATTGGCATAAAGTTCTGACCACTCCTTCTTGGTGTTGCATTTGCTCTGTCAGTCAGTGTATAGCAACATTCTGTTTTTATATTCGTAAATGGTACGCAGGGTCTTGTACAATAACGTGCTACTTAGTCTCATGGGGTGATTAACAACCGAGATATTGGTATTAACTCCATATTTTAAATGCAATGGCACAAATTTATACAGCTGATTTAAAAGTTCATTTGCGTACAAGTTCAAATATGTAACTATTTTCAAAATCGAACAATTACTTTTTTAGATATAAATAAGAACAGCATATACGGTTTTTCATGCCGCATCAGACGGCGTGAAATCGGGCAAGGACATATTGACGCGCAAGCGGCTTCCCGGCCTTGATTCCAGCCACAGAACGGATACGAGGCATATACTGTAAACATAATGTGATGTACCGTAACATACCCTGGGTGTGCAACGTTATTGTAAGACTGGCGAACACACAACGGGGAAGGGAGATTAAAGTTGTATTGTTTTGTTTTGTTTTGACATGTAATAGGCTGCGCTCAGTTTAGCGTTTTTTCTCACGGATGGGAATGGGAAGGATTTGGAAAGGAAGTCGGCCGTGGCCTATCACAAAGGTACCTATCCGGTATTTGCCTGGTGTTGAACATGGGACACCATGAAAATCAATGTCAGGTTGGGCGAGGCAGGACTCGAACCTACGCTCTCCCGAATGCACGCTACTACAGTCGCGCTGGAGCTCTGCGGAGATCCATGCGTGCAAAATAAAACATAAATTATAGTGTTCCTGCCATCTCACTACGATCAGCTCTGAACATTTGCTTTTCTAGAAGGAGCTCTTCCAGTGTTTTGTGTTATGTTTATTTCTCAACTCATGAACTGTACACTAAAACCAGTGACAATTATAACTTTCGTTATGTTCTTTTCAAGGCAACGTACTTATTTTATTCGTTTTAAACACCTCAACCCTTTCTGTCCTGTCATGTGTTCGCCTGTCATACACACTCTGCAATACCATCACATGTGTACGAGGTGCTTACATGGTACCCATTCTGTGGCTGTACTCACTCCCAGGAAACTGCCTGCGCCTCAATATGTCATTGCCCGACTTCACGCCGTCTGATGCGGCATGCAAAACAGCGCATGCTGTTCTTACCTATATCTCAAAAAGTAATTGTCCGATTCTGACAATACCTGCATATTTGAGCTTGTATGTAGATGAACTTTTAAATCAACTGTATAAATTTGTGCCTTTCTATTTAAAAATATGGAGTTATTATCAATATATCGGTTGTTAATCACCCCATGAGACTAAGTAGCACGTTACTTCACAAGACCCTGCGTACGATTTACGAACATGAAAACTGAATGCTGATATCTTTAATGGTTTAGAAGTTATTTGCGTGTAACATATTAGGTTAATAACCCTGTACATAACAATGAAAAAGTCATGAATAAACCAGGTGCTTTTAGATACCCTACAAACTTAGAACTTCATTTAGTAGGACCTATTGCCCCCAGGGTCCCGCCCCCCAAAATATAGAAAATCTCTGAAACATCCTGAGGGACTTAGCTGGGGGAGGGGAAGCGTTTCCGAAATTTAGACTATTAAAGGAAACACCATAAACACATAGGCACAAGCATATTAAAGTATTTATTCCGTACCCTGATATCTACAGGTGACAACTTCTCTCACGCCAAGGAGATGTGTTGCGGTGATTTGAGGTTCGGAGAAGGGTGACGGGGAATCGGCCATGGCCTATAAGGGGAACTATGCTGGCATTTGCTGAGAATGTCAAACCAAGGAAAACCATTCTCAGAAGAGCTGACGGTGGCACCAGCCCACCTTTAAGTTCTGTTTCAAGCTATACCTGCTTGGTGCATAAGCATTCCCTCACCCAATGGGAAAAACTGTTACAGAAGTATAACGCAAAGGTATCTGATAAGGAACAAATCACATGTTTTTAAAATTTAGATTAATACAAATACTAGACTGAAGTACAGGAAATAAATAATATATCGATGGCTTACTTTTAAAACCTCGTATGTCCCAATGCTCTTCCTGTTCATTATATACCTTAAGACTGGTCACGTCTTCCAGCCACACATAGATATCGATGGCTTTCTTTAAAAACCTCGTAAGTCCGAATACTCTCCCTATCCATTATATTCCTTAAGACTGGTCACGCCTCCCAGTCCCATATTTATATGCAGTCCAAAAGAATAATTTTCGTTATGGTCATTTTCCTCTGCAAATTTGTAAAGGAAAATGAACCTTAAATACATTATACTGTAGGAGTGAGTACATTCACTAGCAAACAACATCCCTACAATGCGGTACGGTAAGGTCTATTTTCCTTTACGTATTAGCATAGGAAAATGAACACAACAAAAATTATCCTGATGGACTGCATATAAATATGCGACTGGGAGTCGTGGCCAGTCTTAAGGAATATAATGTGTAGGAAGAGCATTGGGTCTTACGAGGTTTTAGAAGCAAGCCATCGATATACTGTATATACTTACGGTACGTCTGTACTACTGATTATATTTTCATCTTTTATTTTGAAGAACGTGATGGACCTCGTTTTTAGCCAACATGATCCATTCCATTGGGAGTATGATTATATCGTTCAGCTTTCAAAAGTCATTGCAATTCGTACGTGTTGTGAACCACACGGGAGCTGTTAGTAATAAATAAAATTCAATATTCAATTTTAGATACTTAGATGTACTAAGAAAAAAAATATAATTTCATAATGTATAATAACTGTACATCATAAATTACAGTACTCCAACTTGCTTAAACACGTCATACTTAAAAATGTTCAATATAAACATTCAGTGTTAATGATCTGGAGCTCTGAGTGGAATGAATAAGAATAATCTTTTGTTTGCTACTGAGCAACTCACGGAGTTCTTTGCTCAGCTATATGTCTGTGAAACTCGTTAGGAACTATATTGTGAGCTTGTGTTGACTGTTGAGATCCATAAAAGTCTACAATCCTCCAGTTCGCTCTAGTCATCAACGTTTCAGATCTGTAATACACGAGGCTGACGATGTCCAGACGCTGCACTAATACGTGACTGCATTGTTTGTGTCGAGGCCTGCCGGCGCCAAGGAGGGCAGTGACCCTTCTTAGTAACTAAATCAATGAAACTAGCAGCCATTCACTGTTTTACTCCAGCCAGCCATTCTTTCTGCAAGTGGTGCCACCGTAATGGTATCTGCCGTAATCAGAATATATCGTCGCTTCACCGGTAAAAGGTTGTATTCCACAAAGCTCTTCCTATCAATTATTCTCCTTAAGACTGGTCACACCTCCCAGCCACGTATGGATATGCAGTCCATCAGAACAATGTCCGTTGTGTTCGTTTTCCTGTGCCGACGAGTAACCGAAAATGAACCTAACATGCATTATACACTAGGAGTGCGTAAATACGTAATGTAAGCATACATTCGTATAGTACGGTACAGTAAGGTTAATTTTCCTTTACACATGGGCATAGGAAAATGAACACAACAAAATTTGTTCTGATGGACTGCATATCCATACGTGGCTGGGAGGCGTGACCAGTCTTAAGGAGAATAATCGACAGGAAGAGCTTTGTGAATTACATCCTTTTACCGGTGAAACGACGATATTTAGTGTTATACATCATGAAGGCGGAGAAAGTTGAAATAAACCCGGTTACTTGACGAAGACGTCATGTACTACTACCTCTCTCATGTACAGAAGACCACAATTCGCTGGAACATATTGCCTTCTACTGTAAAAACGACGTAAGAAGTTTGCCATAATTGATCCTTTTTTCGTTGTTCTTTGAGTCATCTATCGAATAATATAAACTTGTGTCCTCATCCCGAGGTCGTGCAGGTCCTTTCAGGGACACCACCAATGGAGGTGAGTTGCATGCATTATTTTAACCACGTACCAGTCCTCATGCCATTGTACATTTCTGGAAGAAGCGGGAATCGAATCCAGACCTCCAAGGAGCGCAGCTAATAACGCTAACAGGTCCTTTTGCTATCTGCTTTACGTCACACTGACGCAGATTGGTCTTATGGAAGAGATGGGATAGGAAAGGGGTAGGCGTGGGAAGGAAGCGATCGCGGTGTTAATTTAAAGTACAGCGCCAACATTTGTCTGGTGTGAAAATGGGAAACCACGAAAAACCATCTTGAAGGCTATCGGCGGTTGGATTGGAAGCCACTATCTCCCGAATGTCAGGTCACAGCTACGTGACCCTAACCGCATGGCCAAATCGCTCGGTAGGAAATGTTTTTTTGCTTTCGAATAATCTAAGCACTCGGCTAAAGCCTTGTGCTTAAATCATTCCACTCATGAAAAGAGGAGCGAACGGGGCTATGTCGGAGTTACGACTGCAAGCTTTTACGTAGAATATCGTCGTTGCCGGGACAAAACCTCCTATGTGAAATATTTTAGCTTAGAACTTTGGCCGGTAAGGTTCTGTATTCCAAGGTGCAATATTGTGTGACAACTGTCAAGGCATTCTCGCTCTTCATAATGTATGTGCTGCGGGTCAGTATATCTCCAAAAATATTAACACATAGGAGGTTTCGTCCCGGCAACGACGATATGTACCGTGTGATAGGTATTGTTGATGTGAACTATCTCATCAGTATGGGCTTCAAATGTTGTTGTTCACATTTTTTTAAATTTCTTAATGTTCACATCTTCAAGACAAAGTCGATGTACAGTGAGTCTGAGATATAAGAAGTAACATGTGTCATTTAAAGAGATCAACGTCAATATTATGGGCGAATGTTATATGTATATGTCTGTATCATGCAGAATCGTGGGAGTTTCGATGGCCTCACTAGAGCCCCTTCTTCGGCAGGGTAATCAGTATCCACATCCATGTGTTCCAAATCATTTTCCACTGCTGAGGCTGTATATGTACTCGACTGGGGCTCTAGAAGTGCGGAAAATGTGCCTTAACTCTGAGACGCTCTCGATGATTTTTGACACTTGGCATCGGTGATTTTGGACTTTTTAGAATTGGAATTGTGATAAGTGATCTTGAATGCATTTCCGACAATATTGAGACTGTTTATTGTCCATTTGTCACATCATTTTGCAAATGAATTTTTTCGCAATTAATTCGCACCACAATATTCTGAAAAATTCTCTACACTTTACGCCTGCCGCGCATCATGGCGATTTTAGTACTGCAAGACGGTGGCGCTATTGCATCATCCGTGACGTCGTATGGAAGTCAGACTCTTATTACTCCGTAAACTGGTTCTTCCTCCATACATTGAACACTTTCGTCTCACGTGTTGCCTAGAAATTGTTTCGAATTTAATACTTCCAAAATACAGTTCTGAAACTGTAGATGAACGTCCACTTTACGTACTAGAGAGTTTTTCCTGAATAACTCTCCATCAAGTTTAGAAGCAGTGAAAGGTGATGTTTACTATTTAACGATCTAGGGAAGAAGACAGAGAGCTCGCCGTAAAAGTAAAATGTTGTGAAAAGGAGTAAGATGCCGGTTGAAGATTCTATTCCTAGGAACTCAAGTAAAAGTATGTACTCGACTGGAGAAGTTTATTACGCATGCTGTGCACGATTACTCTCGTAAACTTTATTCTCGCTGAAATCTACCGCGGAAATACCGTATTTACGTTTTGGAAGCTATGGTAGTCTATATCCGACCAGGAGGTTATAACCCGAGGGGAGATTCTGTACCGTTCAATGATTCTTGACGTCTCAACAGAATACTCATTTGAACTAAGAAGCAGTGGCGGTTTTAATTTATCTTATTTTAATATAAATATTATTATTGCCTTACAGTGTATCTCTATCATTTTGTTTGACTGAAGTACCGTTCCATGCAATAAGGAATTTTAAGAACCCTCAATTAATTTCCTAACTCTCTGTCAGTTTCTATGTTTGTAGTATATACCTGGTTCCAGTAGCTCAATCACCTGAAAACGACAAGGGATCCTTTTACAAAACTCTGCATATATGTTATAATTGATTTAACTTAGACCCTGGGCTATTTTTATTCCTTGCATTTCCCCCCAATTTATTTGGGTTGGCAAGTGATATGGAATTTCCCCCAGTTTTATGGCCACATGCCCTTCTTGACGCCAACCGTAGATAGAGGGATACATTCGCTGTTGCGTGTTACTGTAAAGGCTGGTAGTGTGTTGTGTTGTGTTGTGTTGTATGTGGATAAAGAGCAGTATATTATGACGAACGCAAACACCTAATCCCTAAATAACCATACAAAATTACGGAAATTCCCCGACTTGGACAGGAATCGAACCCTCGGTCCTCTGAACCGAACATCAGCATGCTGATCAGCCATTCAAAAACACGGGACAGATGCCGGTCTAATTGCTGTTAGGATATTCAAAGATAAACGGGGCTAGAGTTGAAAAGGTTTCTTGGCGATTGTTAAAAAGCAGTTTATTTTATTCAGAGTCCCAGTTTTGGTTGAATGTTAAGTGTACTGGTCTTTGGTTCAGAGGGCCGGCGATTCGATCCCGACCGGAACGAGTATTTTGATCACGTCCCCCAGCTTGGAGGCTGGGGTTTATGTTCGTCTTAATATACATTTTCATCTTCACGCAATCACAATACAAACAACCAAAGTAACAAGCAATCTATATCAATAAAATTGTAGGGGTCCGCGGTCTCTACATTTGTTTATTTTGCAATTTTGTTGAGATATCTGTAAGTTTTAGGTCAACTCAACACCGTTTCACTGGCTTTTATCTTTCGTGTTTGTTTGCCCGTTTTTATGTTTGTTTGTCCCACCATCACGGACACAAAGCTGAATAGATGTCGATAAAACTTCACACGTGGAGTCTACACATTCAGGAGCAGGTTTTGATGTGTGTTTGATTAAAAATATTCATCGGAATATCAAGATAGTTATGTTTTCTCATGTACTATTGATTTTCTGTAAAATCCGTGGAATGTGTGCGAAACTGTCTCTGTTGTTGTCAAACCCTTGTCCCGTTTCTTTTCGGGACGGGTATAAAGTGAAATGACTCTTCGTAGTGAGTTTGTTAAGACAGGATGTGGAACGCCCATTTATGTTAATTATATATATTTAGTTGTACATAATTACGTTTATTATTCATACGACGGAGAACAGGATGTTATGTTCTGCTGCAGGACGTCAGTGAGTCTACCGGTTGCCATGGAAACGTCTTAGTCTGCCTACTAGCAAGGAAGCAGCGTAATGCCGTTTTCGCCATCATTCGCGCAAACTCGTGGAAGTTCGTTGGGTAGTAAGCGAGAGAGACATAAAGCTGCCATTATCCGGGATAATGTGGAATGCCGTTGCAGTCTACAGTCGTATTAGAATAGTGATAAGCGCGAATGTTAATGTTTTAACAATACCATGGAGTGTAGCCCATTAGTTGACACTGTAAGGTGTTTCGTGGTATTTCTTTTGGACATCCGTTTTCTGCTTTAATTTCTTGCCTCTGCCTTGCCTCATTACGCAAATGTAATAACACCATCAGTCATCTTCTTCTCAGAATATTTAACAATCCCTGCTCCTGAATTGCTCCTCTGTTACTGCTTTCAAAAATTCGTAACACATATGATCAGGACTGAATGAGGGACATTTCATTTTTTCAATAAATTCAAATGGTTTTTACATATTTGTCCTCAAATATTGACCTATCATTAATTATCTTTCTAACAATATTTTCATTCCAGCGTAGTGACGATCTCCGTAACTAACGACATGACTGTTGCCCTTTATGTGTACGGAAGTCTCCTACCACCGCATTTCACTATTGTACCCCACACCATGCGCACGTAAGTCACTCACATTCGCCTTCTCCCTCTCTACTCCACACGATGTCTACAAAACTAGGCTGAGCGCACTATAAATCGGTCCACAAGGGTCCATGGCTTGTCCATGGTCCGAAAGCTCTGCACTCCGAACGGCCAATCGAGCAGAGGAGGGGTGGCCACGGTCCTACCGTGGCTCTGTGCCTCTGTATATGGGAGACGGAGACGGGCTGGCCCCCACCGCCGGCTGTCTTGAGAATGGTTTTCCACGGTTGTCCATTCTCCTGCACTAAGGCGAATGCCGCGACAGTTCCTAGTATTGTCCCTCTCACCTTCACCGTAGGCCTACATCTTCTTCTCCCATACAAATTTTCTGGCTTTAGAGTAGTAGTAGGCCTAACCTATCATTCCTGGCCCGTCAGGACCGGGGGGCGACCAACAGCTGGCCTTATCCTTAGTTGGTCTACCGCCCCTCGGGCAACAAGCCCGAAAAAGACGATAGCTAAGAAGGTCGGCAATTTTTGGCTGGACTGGGAGATGGTCCTGGGTACAGAACCCTCCCCCAACCCGCAAATTTTTTGGGGTGGGCTGGGGTAAGGTCCAGAGAGGAGAACTCTGCCACCCCAAAAATCTGGGCCGCTAACCTGACCAATAGGTCTCCTCCAAGAGAACCTACCTGAGGTTAGGCTAACTGCCGTAGATTAGGTGAAGACGTCATGATGACGTCCTAAACTTACCCAGATGTCAATGATCTTGGCTGCTGACTCAGCAAAATTTCAAATGTCTCGCCAAAACCATGGAAAATTGTTGATTCAGCTCCCATTGTGTTTGAACGTACTTTATCTTACTCACCGTGTATAGTTCCATAGGTGTACCTCAGCCACCGTGTCCCACTTTGGGTCTCACTGCGTTGTGGAATTACTGTAATTCCTGAAGGTACCCGAATGTAATGACTATAACTGTACAACAAGTCAGACATGCAGCATATCGATGGCTTGCTTCTAAAACCTCGTATGTCACAATGCTCTTCCTGTCCATTATATACCTTAAGACTGGTCACGCCTCCCAGACACACTTACGCCCATAAGAACAATTTTCCTTGTGTTCATTTCCCTATAGTTGTGTGTAAAGGAAAATGAACCTTAAATTTATTATACTGTCAGAGTGTGTACATTCGCTTGCAAACAACATCCCTACAATACGGTACGATAAGGTCTATTTTCCTTTACATAACAGCATAGGAAAATGAACACAACGACAATTATTCTGATGGACTACATATAAAGATGTGACTGGGAGGCGTGACCATTCTTAAGGGATATAATTGGTAGGAAGAACATTGGGACTTACGAGGTTTTAGAAGTAAGCAATCGATAAATTCACCTTATTTCCCGTCACTCGCAGAATTTTTACGGCGAATAAAAAGGAATGAAGGTTAATAATTGTAGAAGATTATATTTTGTTGACGAACAAGCTGCAGTGGAGTTGTACCGCATGGACGAGCTCATTAACATTCTGTGGTAATGATCTCGTCACCACAGCCACATGGCGTAGTGCTGTCCTCTAAACAGTTGAATATAAATTTGCTACGGAATTATCCTCATTGAAAATGTCAACTTGCCAACATCCTTGGTTACATATTTAAGTATGTAATTATAAATTTTGTTAAGTCTCTTAGGTTACTCCGGCTCACCGGTAAGAACGTGGGTTCGATTCCACGTCTGTACGTCGAAATATTAAAAAAAAACGAGATTTCCACTTACGGAGGTACACATGGCCCTGACGTTCACCAAAGTTGACTGGTGGGGAGGGTGGCTAACCACTCTACCCGAACAAGGGCTGAGGTTTCGGATAGTCGAAGACTTTAGCTTCCGCTCCTCCAAGGGTCTTCATGCCAGTACGGGAATGACGTTGCGTTTTGCTTATGGTGTTCATTGCCTGTCATAAAAGACCACTAAAAGGGTTGCCTTTCCAGGATATTTCAGTTCAGGAGCGTGGGATATCCATCTTGTGACCCTTATCTGAATCCTGTATTGCTTCCAAGCTGTGCCAGGATATTCGATTTCAGCTTTTTTATCCGGACACCATTCGGTTCACTATGCATATTTTGTACAAACTGGGCTCATTTTCATTGGACACTCTGTTTATATCCGCTCTCTATTAACTTTCTTTTGTTGTCTCTGTGTTATTTTACTTGTAATACTCTCTCCGTCCGGTAGATGGCAACAAGGCTCCGGTCTCTGTATGATTTTATTTTCCTTCCCCTGTTATTATTTTGTATATTTGGGGACATTGGTTGTGCCCTAACCTTCTTATATATGGAGGCTGTATTTAAACGTGTGGTTTTCTGCCTCTATTTCAATATATCTTCGCGTTTTAAAATGCATTTCTCTGAAGGCGGCCATGAACTACAAAAGGGTCTGTATTTAGACTGGCAATATTGTAAGTTGTGATACATCTTTCCTTTTTTTATTTAATCATATTCTGTGTACTGACTGTGTTAATTTTGATTGGTTTTCGTGTCGTCTGCGAACATGTTTGATATACTTATTGTAAGGGACGTCGTGTGTTCACAGTTGACACTGAGTTAATTTTGTTCTGGTGTTCATAATTACATACTTTTCTCTTCAGATCATATTTTTCTTTGCCGTCATAGCACTTGGCGCATGATTTATTCATGTATTTCTGAGTGTATATTAACATAATATGTTTGGTTTGCTATGTTTTTCTTTCCGTCGGGAAAATCTGTACCTGAACTGTTCGAGCCCCATTTTTGTGATTTATAATGTTTCTGGGACCCGGTTTGATTAAGAGTGGTTTCGTACCACTAGAAGCTGTTTGCTAGAATCAATGCTTGTTGGTGATATGTGTTATGGTGACGGTAAGATTTTGGTTATCATAACGTCTTTGGAAAGACATTTTAGTCTATGAGATGTGATGTGGGCAATCAGCTGTATGTACTGTCCGTGTATAAGGAGCATTCTCCTCAGCTCATGTGTTGGTCTGTTTTTAAAACTCCTTCCTTTAAAACTGCTAGCTCTGGATGTATGAGTAGTGTGCATGGCCGGTAAATCGCATGACACTGCTGTTTGAAAGGAAGGTTATTTGTTTGATCTTATCCCCTTTACTTTCCTCACTTTATTGTTTTCGTTTTACATCCGTGTTCCTGTAGTTGTTTCCGCATTTCGATGCAGTGGCCTACCTTTATTTTATGCGAGACGGAATGGAAAGTTTATGTGTTCCCTTTCAGTCAGCCAGCGTTTATGTTTGTATTTTGTAGGCAGTCCATTCCTTTTCCTTCATGACGTACGGATCTCATTTTACGTCACGTTTACCATTTTCCCTTCGATTTCTTTCTGGGATTTCCTGATTTTGATTGTAAGTGTGGGTGGAATTTTTTCAAAATCCTACTGATAAGGTTTATGTGATCATTTTTATATTTACCTTATGTTTGTTTTACTGCTAGATGTTTACTAATCCCCTGATACTGACTGTTGTTATAAACGGAGAAGGAGTTTTGATGTCATCTACAGGATCAAATGGGAATTTGAGGTGAGTGTGGAAGAGCCCTAGATCCATGTTACCAAAGATTGTTTAAGCCTGCTCCTTTTACTACGGAATATTTTCCTGTGAGTATTTTCCCTTTGTTCGTGAATTCCAAATTCCAAGGGCACCCTGATGTAACTTCTTTCCGCTCATCAGTAAATAAAACTGCAAATCCACAGTGCAGTCAAACACTGACTAACCAATGTCAAAAATGTTGTATTAACATCATAGAGCACATGGAAGTACCCACTAGTTCTCTAAATTCCCTGTAGAAAAGCCTGATCATTTTTAAAACCACGTAACTGATGTGGTACACCATGCATATAAGGATTAGTATTTAAAATTTGGTGTCAAAATTCAAAGAGACTCATTACGAATTAGTATTTTAATGATGTATTGTTCTAGTGAAAAATGGTATTTTAAAGATATTTGGTTCTGCTGCAAAAAAGTGAATACAGCAAAGAATTTCACCTCCAGATCCCCTAAAAAAATGTTTACCGGGAAAGACTGCCTCAGACACTGTGTGCACATATTTTAATTCAAAATCATTAACACTACGTGCATACCGTTGTACCATGTTGGAAACTGGGACTGTATAAAGTGATCTAGTGATGATTTTTAATTAATTATATCTTGACTAAGATAGTGCAACATACAATTGGCCGTGGATGAATACCGTTTCGGGTAAGGAGATACCCACTTTTTCAAGAGTTTGTCTTTGTGCTTTATTAAGGGTCATGGAGAATACTAGTCGACTTGATACCACCTTCCCGTCTGTACGTATGTAGACTGTGCAGCATGAACGTTATTAGGAACGTTCCGCCATCTGTTGAGTATATCTAGAAGCTGAGGAAGGTCGGAGAATATCTAGCTGAAAATAGTATTCTTTTATGACCAGAGAAAGTTTACTCTTTGATTTGACAGGTAGTAATTAAACATGACTGCATGCAATCACATTACTAAGGATGAAAATCACACATATAAGAATATTAATGAAAGTGTTAGTCGCTTAGCAAGCTGCTAAGGACAGAATGTATTGCGGGCTAGGCTAAGCCTTCGTCTGAAATTAGTGGAGTGATCATTTAATGATTTGATTTTAGGATTACTTAAAGTTGACTGAACTTAAGAGACCTATCGTATGATGACTCACCGGGAGGTAATTCTGGAGATAATAAAAAGTAAGGCATATCGGTCCAATAGAACGACAGAACGGACTGAAAAACCTATCTTTAGCACACTTTTAATTATAGATAATAATATCCATACCCTAAACATGGTATGTAATATACACTTAAATAACTATCTAGATCCACTTCTTCAACTCATGCATTCGTTCATTTATTCCCTATGTAATATATTTTAACAAGTAAAGCCGCAATATTCCGATATATTCCGTGGTGACCTCCTTTTTATTACATTCAATATGTAACATTGAAGTGGAACTGCTAGATTCTTGTAGGACACGGACTTTATAAAGGACTGCGGTACACTGAACTTCTTGTAGACAATGGAGCGTAACTATTATTCCAATGGCTTTAAAGTCACCATCAGTAGCCTAGTACTCCGCATGGAACTGGAGAAAATGTTTGAATAGGATCTTATAAAACATTCTCGACATTCCTTTCAACTCGTTGAGTAACGCGACACACCGCCAGCGGCAGGTCTTTCAGCAAGACGAGTTACTCAACATTTCGCCGTAGAACACAATCTAAGTGAAACAGTCTGTGTCCACACTTCTTTCAATATTGAAATAAATCCGGGAATACTGTTCAAGCCGTCAAGAACAATGGTTGAAGATAATTTCTTTCATCTCTGAATCAAACTGATCTGAAAATAGTGTAATTTTTAATTTCGTGAGTAAACCATCCAACTCACTTTGACTCAAGGTACAAGTCATTCACTCTCTGATACTATCTATTGTGACACTGCATTAACATCCTTGTGCAATAGCATACGTTCTTTGTACCTCCTGCCTTTCGTAAGAGGTAACGAAAAGGAGGACCGTAGGGGCTAACAGCGTAGGAGGTGGCTTTGCGACCACGTCCCCTAGCTGATTGGGGCATTGCTTCCATTTAATCACGCCGGGATCCTATTATTATTTTCTCTATCCGACTTCCCTTCGTCAATTTCTGTTCTTTTTAAGACGTCCTAGGAAATTTTTCATTTCCACATTCTTCATGGCCCTTCCCTATATTACACCGATAACCTTAGTTTTTGATTGGTAGGATCTTTTACATTTTTTCCTCTAATTACTGTTAACAGAGGATTGTACCTATCTGTGCTTCCTATCAAAACAATAATCACCAATACTACCACACCTGAAATATTATACGACAATAAGAAGAAACTGGACCGGAGTCTGAACACCTCGGTATCTGTGATATCGTCGCTCGACTGGTAAAAGGTTGTATTCCACAAAGATCTTCCTATCAATTATTCTCCTTAAGACCGGTCACGCCTCCCAGCCACGTATGGATATGCAGTCCGTCAGAACAAATTTTGTTGTTTTCATTTTCCTATGCCCATGTGTAAAGGAAAATGAACCTTACAGTACCGTACTGTAGGAATGTACGTTTGCATTACGTATGTATGCACTCCTAGTGCACAATGCATGTAAGGTTCATTTTCGTTTAATCGTCGGCATAGGAAAACGAACACAACGGACATTGTTCCGATGGACTGCGTATCCATACGTGGCTGGGAGGCGTGACCAGTCTTAAGGAGAATAATGGATAGGAAGAGTATTGTGGGATACAACGTTTTACCGGTGAAGCGACGATATGATGCTCATATGTCAACATTTCGTAGAAAGATGTAGTGATTTTGATGGTAACAGGGTCGCGAACTTCACTTATTACCTTTTATGCATAAAGTGTTTACCACAAACGTTCCGAACCATCTTTCTTCACCTCCTTTTCTCTCTCATTCTATCATGATCAGTGATCAGAATACAATAATCGACTCTTCTCTTTCTATCTCTGTAACCTCACTACTACTTAATTTCTGGGCCCGGATCATGGAATTCCCTCCTTACAAACATTACATACTATAATTCTCATCGCAAGTTTTTAACGTAGCTTGCCGATAATACTAGCTGAATGGGTCCCACTGACCGATTGGATAATTGTTGAGGGGAAAAAGGTAACGAACGCATGAGATGAAAATATGGATATAGCATAGTTATTTCATTGAAGCATATATTACATACCATGTTGAAGATGGTATATTATTATTTTTATTATTATGATTACGATTATTATTAATATTTTATATTTTCTGTCAGTGGTATTTATATTTAGACTAGTACGTAAGCCTGTCTCCGGCAATCGACATTAATGTGTGAGGAGAAGTTGTAAATAATAAATGAGCATGTTAAAGTATCTTAGAATAATATTTACAAGGAGTCGACGGTCGTAACTACTATCTAAGAAGTACTTGAAATTTATGTGTATATATACCTCATAATGTAGCCATAATATTCTACAGTAGTTTCGTTTGTTTGATGGTACTGAATAGCTCTTTATTCAGTCGGCTCAAAACGTTTGTAAATCTGCCTATACAAAGCTGGCGTACTTGAGTACAGTATTTCAAATATCACTGGACTGAGTCACAATTGGACCCGCCAACTTGGGCTCAGAAAGCCAACGCTTTACCGTCTGAGCAACTCAGCCCGGTAGAAAGTTTGTTAATGACTTGCTTAATTATTTTAGTTGTTTCCTGTTTCCTTAACTGCAAAACTACTTTGTCTGGTTAGATGAATGTACAGTCTTCCGAGTTCTGTGAGGTGACAACGTTGAATGTAATTATTTTCTTAAAGCTTCTGTATAGGGCCGGTGGAGGCGTTCTGATATCTGTTGTAGCAATCCTTCCAATTCCAGCGTCTTCGTGCGTGACATATTTTTACGCGAATCGCTAAGCTTTGGTAGAATTTATTTAACAGAGCTTCTCGTCATATCACCTTCATTGGCCCAAAATATTTGCGAATTTTATAAATGTGCGCAGTTTGAAATTGGCATGTCAATGCTAATGCTGGTCCGACAAACGAAGTTAAATATTGATTATACTCTGGCAGAATTATCACTGTTATTAAATACGAATTATATTTCAATTTTGATAATATATTCATAACACTGAGTGTCAAATTTTGATTAATGTGGCACCTAAATATTTGATTTGCTGATCAGTGGTTAGGATACCAATAACTGTTCCATGTACGCTTTCTATTATGGCACAATTAATATTTTCATCACTATATATACAGTAAACGATATTTCTGTGTTAAAATTCATATCTGCCTCTTGTTCTAGGCTGATTATTGCTACTATTAACCTGTCGTTACTTCCTCTTTAGCACCAACCGATGAGTAGGAATATTTCTTCATAAGAATGAGTCGATGAAGCGAAATACACTGACTGAGCAAATGTCATGGGATAACGGAGCACTGTTGCGCAGGTGTGTTGTCTGCGCACCACACGCCCCCTGTGCCAGCGGCAGTTGTATAGGAGACCTTGTGAGCAGTGGCTGTGCATATGACAGGTGTAACATGGAACGTCGTCGTGAGCTGACACCGTTCGAACGGGGTATGGTGGTTGGTGCCCGACGGATGGGAAGTGCGATTTCGGAAGTGGTGCGGGAATTCGGCTTCACACGATCAACCGTGTCCAGGGTGTATCGTGAATTGTTGAATGCGGGTGTCACCGTCCACAACAGACGAACGGCCGGCGGTCCAGCCACCCTCGATGACCGTGACCTGCGACATCTGAGACGGATTGTCAATAGTGACAGACGGGCAACTGTGCAACAAATCACGGCTCAATTCAACACAGGCCATGCTAGACACGTCTTCCAGTGGACAATCCGTAGGAACATGGGTTCTATGGGGTATGGGAGCCAGCGCCGCACACGGGTGCCAATGTTAACCCAACGACGCGCATTTGTCGCCAGTCGCCAGGGATGGACACTGGAACAATGGCGTAACGTGATATGGTCGGACGAATCACGATTTCAACTGAGCATGCCGATGGGAGCCACCGTGTATGGCGCAGACCACATGAAGTGATGGATCCCGTCTGCCTCGAAGGTGTGGTCCAGGGCGCTGGTGTCTCTTTTATGTTCTGGGGTGCATTTTCCTGGTATGGAATGGGCCCCCTAGTTGTTCTGGAAGATACTTTGAATAGTACGCGTTACGTTGAGCTGCTCGGAGACCATCTCCACCCCTTTTTGGCCTTCCAGCGCCCAGACGGCTCTGCGGTGTTTCAAGATGATAACGCGCCGCCACATCGCTCCCACGTCGCCCAAGAATGGTTCAAGGAACATGCAGCGGAGGTCCAACGACTGCCATGGCCACCCAGGAGCCCCGATATGAACCCTGTCGAGCATATCTGGGATGTCCTGGAACGCAGGCTCCGTGCCATGAATCCTGCACCCACGAACAGACCAGCATTGGCGGCCGCTCTGCAAACGATTTGGTGTCAGCTGCGTCCAGAGGACTACCAGGGACTTGTCGACTCACTTCCACGGCGTCTCACTGCAGTTCGCAGGGCCAGAGGAGGTCCCACGCGCTATTAGGTGACTATCCCATGACATTTGCTAAGCCAGTGTACTTCAATATTTAGGATTAGTGTGGTGTCATTTCATTAAAATTGTTACTGAATCATTTCAGCCCTCTCTGGATCATTGGTAGAAAGTCGTCCTCTGGGTGAGAAGATCGTGGGTTCAAACCAACGCAGGGAGTCGTATTTTAAATGTTATTTCAGGGTTTCAGTACTCCATGTTGTTCGATGTCGGTATGTAAGAGATTTATAGTGACACATTTGCCGATTATTCGACAAAATTAATTACTACTCAGCCATAGATGGCCCCAAAGAGATCCACCTTACTCTGCCAGCTGGTGAAGTAAAATAGGACGTCAAAATTGACGTAATATTATTATTACTTTCCGTGATGTTTGTTACTGCAGTCACATCCTAGTTCGTGAGCCATGGGCAAAGGCTGAGTGGCCTAGTAAGTGGTCCTGAGAGTGATGATGATGATTGTTGTTTTAAGGGGCCTAACATCGAAGGTCATCGGCCCGGTCCTGAGAGTCGGCATACCAGTTGCTATAGAATGAGATTGGGAATCTCGGACACATTCTAAGTCATAGTCCTCCTTGTGCTCTGGCGGCTAGGAGTATATACTCCACCAGAGGTCCCTAACCTGCTAGAGGAAAGATCCTCACTGGAACTATGGGTAAGTAAGGGTAGCATTCTGCTACACATAATTTTCACCGAGAAGCTCAAAACGTTTTAAGCAAGCCTCTGACTTGTGGGAGTAACGTAGCCCCATTTCCATTTGACAGGCGAGGGACTCCTAGGAAACAACTTCGCGTACGAAATGGAATTCAGTGGGGTGCTATCAATAATTATGGGGCTTATGGAAGAAAGGAATTATAACTGGCTGAGTCAGTAAAAACGATGCATATGGATGTGTTGATGATATTCGGGTAAGGGGAGATAACGACGAAGAGATTATGAAGTTTCCTAAACGGGTGTTAAAAGGGAAGGGCAGAGTGTGGGTTAGGACTGAGTATCATGAATACTATTGCAGTCAACATAGGTTCTGTTAGGCACGTAAATGAGAGGATGATGTGGATATATTTGGCAGTTGGAGGAATTAAGGTGATAATTGGCTCAGAGTATTCACCATGTGAGGGTGCAGATGAGGATGAAGTTAGAAAATTGCATGAGGCAATGAGTAACATTGTAGTCAGGGTCAACAGCAAGGATATGATAATACTAATGGGCGATTTCAACGCGAGAAATAGAACTGAAGGATGCAGAAAGGTGATTGGTAAATGTGGGGAAGGTATGGAAGGTAATAGGAATGGGAAGTGTTTGCTGGACTTGTTTGCCGGTATGGGATTAGCAGTTACGAATACATTCTTCAAGCATAAGGCTATTCACAGCTACAAATGGGAGGGTAGGGGCACCAGAACCATAAGATTCTATGTATTAATCAATATTTAATTCAGGAATTCTGTTATGAATGTGCAGGTTTTCCGGGGATTTTTCGCTGATACAGACCATTATCTGATCTGTAATGAACTAAGTCTCTCTAGGCCTAGGATACAGAAAGTGAAATCTGCATGCAGACCAATAAATGTAGAGCATCCCGACGACGACGAAATTAGACAGATGTGCATGGATATTTTTAATGAAAAGTTTCAAACATTGGAAAGTAAGCAGGTTGAGGAGATAGAGAAAGAGAATGGGTGGCATACAGGGATGTTTAAGTAGAAAAAGCAAGAGAATACCTAGGAACAACTGTGTGGAAAAAGAATGGAAAAGCGAACATCTTGGTGGAATGATAAATTGAGAACAACTTGTAAACGTAAAATGGTGGCGTATCAGAACCAGAAAAGGACCGATAAGGACAGGGAATTGTAAGTAGATGAACAGAGCTAAACAAATAGTTGCTGAATCCAAGAAAAAGTCGTGGGAAATTTTGGTGAAACTTTAAATTATCTACAGCCAAGGCTACTTAGAGTAGAGGCCTTTTGCAGTCAAACTAACGCATGGGCAGCGTGAAGTTAAGTCTGCACTTTGAGCCTTGTTGGGTTATGTCCGCGCATGTAGCCGAAGCTCTTCACCGAAGTATCCGGAACCCTACGAGCTGGTGTAGGGAAGGACAAGCCGTTAGATTAACGCATGGTCAGCGTGAGGTTAAACTTACACTCTTAGCCATGGTAGGTTATGGCCACGCACGTAGCCAAAGCTCCTCACTAAAGTTCCTGGAAGCTAATGTAGGGAAGGGCAACCGGTTAGGTTAGCGCGTAGACTGAGTGAGGTTAAGCTTTCAGTTTTAGCCAGCGTATAAGGTTGTGCCCGTGTACGTGCGTAGCACACGCCTCCACGTGGCTTTCCAAGTGACAGCTAGCTGTCAAACTGATAGCTGTCAAATTCAAATTTCCCGCACATCTGACGTCATCAGTCACATTACCAGCGACAGCCAATCAGCGCTTGATCTACTACTGGCACAGCCCTCTTACTTATGTAAATTACACTCTCCAATGTTATGCATTGGGACTCGATTAGTGGAGAAAATTTTGAAAAAATATGTGTGTGAAGCTACTTTAAATGGCTATGGCACAGGGGAAGTGGTATTAATACCGAAAATACTTATGATTCCTCTAGATTTGCCTTTTGATTTCAAACGAGTCCGATTTCCGGAAAGAATCGGCTTTGGCATGACAATATACAAAGCACAGGGTTAGACACTCAGCGGGGCTGGATTTGATCTCAGTGGAGAATGTTCTCCCATGGACAGCTTTACGTGTCCCTTTGGCGTGTTCCATAAAAACAAAATCTTTTATTGTTCATTACTTTAGGAAAAACGACTAACGTCGTATACAAAGAAATCTCACAAGAAATCAGTTAAAAGTAGCCGAAGTGGGTAGCTGGTTAAGAATACAAGGAACCTCCCAGTTCCACAATTTTTTGGATATTTAAAAGAAAACTAGGTTTCTTTCAGAGAATTGAGTGTGCCATACTCGCCATGGTGATACGCACATTTCCCACATTTCCATCTATCAATATTAGTTTGAACAACACCCATCTGTGAGAATTGAGGAAACGAAGTGCGGAAGGCTGAAAATGGCACAAGGTATAGGTTACAAGACAATATAATGCTGAACATCATATTTTAACTGTTTGGTGGAAAATACCTTCTCTCAGTGATATGAATGATTGAACTTCACGATCTGGCGTATACAACAGTACTACTTCCACCTATGACCACGAGATAGTACTCCTACCGTTAAGACTGTGAGTATTAAGTTGTAGGTATTTTCATTTTAGATATATGATTAATATGAGGCAGAAATTTGACATATCGATGGCTTACTTCTGAAACCTCATATCTCTCAATGTTCTTTCTACCCATTATATTCCTTAAGACTGGTCACGCCTCCCAGCCATATATGGTTATGCAGCCCATTATAACTACTTGCCTCGTGTTCATTTTCCTATGCTGATGTGTAAAGGAAAATGAACCTTAAATACATTATACGGTTGGATTCCGTAAATTGGCCATTTATACAACAACCCTACAACACGGTATGGAAAGGTCCATTTTCTCTACACATCAGTAAAGAAAAATGAACACAACGACAATTATTCTGATGGACTGCATATAAATATTATGTAGCTGGGAGACGTGACCAGCCTTAAGGAATATAATGGGTAGGAAGAGCATTGGGACATACGAGGTTTTAGAAGTAAGCCATCGATATTTGGTTTCTGGATAAAATGTCTCCCATTCTGTTTAACGTGGCAACATTAATAACACCTAACGACATATCGTCGCCGCTGTCACAAAACCGCGAATGTGACAATGCTCTTCCTATCCATTATTTCTATTTAGACTGGTCACGCCTCCCAGCAACATACTCATATGCAGTCTATCAGAACAATTTCCAAATGTACCTTACTGCACTGCACTGTTGGAATGTATGCTTGCAGGACATATTTATCTACTCCTAGAGTACGATGTATTTAAGGGTCATTTTCCTTTATACACACGTATAGGAAAATTAACTCAACGAACATTTATCTGATGGACTGCATACCAATATGTGGCTGGTAGGCGTGTCCAGTCTTAAGGTAAATAATGGACTGGAAGAGAACTGTCACATTCGTGGTGTTGGCACAGCAGCGATAATACGAGTGAACAATGTCCCACCGCTTGCTTTGTTGTTGGAGATGCCATTGTGATGCCAGAGTTGAAGCCAATGGACACAGGTGGCCACCATTGTTGGTTGGACTAGAACATTAGAGACCGATTGCTGTGTATATAATTATGTGAAGTTTGAAGTGAACATGAGAATTCTACATTATATTTTGAGTTTACTGAGATGTTAAGATGAGTTGAAACAGAAATGAAAAAAACCGAAACTGAGAGTAAAATAGTTGTAAGAGTTTTGAACCACTTCAAACGAGTTAAAACTTTAGAGCCAAAATAAGTTTATATCTAAGGCTGTTTTCGAGGTTTGTTGAGTCGTTTCAAATATTCTACTTTTCAGCCAGATATATTTTAAACTAAGGAAGAATGAAAGAGTTGTAGATTCTAACTACAGTGAACGTCTCCTGAATTCGGCAATGGAGAACTGAGGCAAAATTATACTGTCGAGATTCCACAAAATCAGATTTCATATTGTACAAGATTTATTGTGTTATTCATTGGACCCAAGTCAGAATTCAAATGTTTGAAAGCATTTTTATGCCCAATATTAATATCATCAACCAAAAAAAACTTGAACAAAATTTTGAAAGGTGAAAAAGCAATATATCGTCGCTGCCGGGACAAAACCTCCTATGCGAAATATTTTAGCTTAGAACTTTGGCCGGTAAGGTTCTGTCATCTAAGGTGCAATATTGCGTGAATATTATCAAGGCATTCTCGCTCTTCATAATGTATGTGTTGCGGGTCAGTATACGAGTATCTAGAAAAATATTATTACATAGGAGGTTTTGTCCCGGCAACGACGATATAATCTACTAATTATTCCACAGATGTTAATGGAGTAGTGCATATCCTGTTTAATTTTTAACGCTCTTCATCCTTCAGGTATGCCACTTCACAAGATAGACTTAAGATTTACGTACAAGTTTGATGCATCGTAATAAATTCTTCTTCACAGTTTAAATACCAAAGCTAGTTGTCCAACGACATCGGGTATGCTGAAGCTAGACAAACGTATTGTCATGCAGACATTCTGACCATCTTCGAATTCTTGAGAAAGGTAGATCAATAGACTTCAAAGTACACCTCCCATCTACAATTGTACTCCAAATGATTCGTGAGAGAATGTTGGGATTTTTTGTTACTTGTTTAACGTCGCAATAACACATCGAAGATTTTCAGCGAAGAAGGATGGGAATAGGCTAGGTTTGGGAAGGTAGCGGCCATCGCATTAATAAAGGTACAGCCCCTGAATTCGACTGATGAAAGTGGAAATCCACGGAAAACCATGTTCAGGGCTGCCGGCTTGAGGATTCGAAGCCACTATCTCTCGAATGCAAAACCCAGAGCTGCGCGACCCTAACTGCATGGCCAGTTCTCTCGGTAAGGTACTATTACAACACCTGTTCTGATAAAATACATTTGACATGTATGTAACAAAGGAAGTGCAACTTTTATTTATAAGACATACTAAATTAATCTGTTTATTCTTCAATTTTCAATTACGTTTCAAATAGCAATTTCGACTGTTCATGATAGTTTTAGAGTAGACGTCGTAATTTTAAACTGATGGAAGATGTGTGATATAACTTACATAATTTAAAGTACGAATTTTAAATTTATAGTAGAATATAAAGTGCAATGTTACACTGAGGGGAGAGAGAGTATATCATTTATAATCTCTAGATTATACGCTGTTATTTTAAATTGATGGGAGAGCCAGGATGAAATTTCCACATTTCAGATTATACACTGGAATTTTGTAACATATATGATATACATGATTTAAACAATTTGGAACACACAGTACATCAATTTTCAAGCTGATTTGAGAAATAGGGTGTAATTCATACAGTTGTTGTTGTTTGAGTCATCAGTCTGGTTGATTCATACAGTATAAAATAAAAAATACATAGGGCCTATTCAAAATTGATGTGGGGGAACCGATACTATTTAAGCGTATTCATTACTGTGCACACTGCAAGATTTATTGTAATTTGATTAAGGAAATGGGATGAAATGTATATCGATGGCTTATTTCTAAAACCTCGTAAGTCCCAATGCTCTTCCTACCCATTATATTCCTTAAGACTGGTCACGCCTCCCAGTCACATATTTATATGCAGTCCAACAGAGTAGTTTCCGTTGTGTTCATTTTCCTACAGTATAATGTATTTAAGGTTCATTTTCCTTTACGCACAACTATAGGAAAATGAACACAAGTAAAATTGTTCTGATAAGCTGCATATCGTCGTTGCCGGGACAAAACCTCCTATGTGATAATATTTTTGGAGATATACTGACCCGCAGCACATGCATTATGAAGAGCGAGAATGCCTTGACCGTATTCACACAATATTGCACCTTAGATGACGGAACCTTACTGGCGAAAGTTCTAAGCTAAAATATTTCACATAGGAGGTTTTGTCCCTGCAACGACGATATCTATGTGTGGCTGGGAGGCGTGACCAGTCTTAAGGAATATAATGGACAGGGAGAGCATCGAGACATACGAGGTTTTAGAAGTAAGTCATCGATATGTTATTTCATTCATTTATAGTAGGGCTTCTAGTGCCATGAGTGTCCGAGAATATATTTGGCTCGGCTGGTGCAAGTTTTCTTTATTTGACGCGCACGGGTAACCTGCATATTGCCGTTGCCGGTACAAAACCTCCTATGTGATAATATTTTTGGAGATATACTGACCCGCAGCACATACATTATGAAGAGCGAGAATACCTTGACAATATTCACACAATATTGCACCTTAGATGACAGAACCTTTCCGGCCGAAGTTCTAAGCTAAAATATTTCACATAGGAGGTTTCGTCCCGGCAGCGACGATGTGTTGGGTGACGATAATAATGAGATAGGGAGAGGGCGAAAATCGGTATCTGCATATAGCGTACTGCTGTCGAATAAAATCAAGGGGTTTTAACCTCACCCGACGGACGAATCATCATCACCAGAGCCATATGCCCTCACTCCAGATGAACACTGCGGAAAGTTTTGAAATTGAATGTAGGCCTTTGGCACGCAATCTTGTGATTATAAATTGCATACCACACCTCCCCTATGCTGCCTGCTAGCATTCTGATGCTGAACATGTTTGACCAACAGGACTCGGACCGGCTAACCACGATGTCAGACCATAGAGATTTGACGCCTTAAAAGTCATGACCACCAGGTGGGCTAGTGTATATTTATTGCACCATAGACTAACACCATGAATTTTGTTAAAGATATTAATCACAATTTAAAAATATTAATATTTTTGCTAGATATTTAAAAATGTATTTCTAATAGTCAAAACGAATTTTCTGTGTGTGCTTATATAGGAACATAATATTAGTAATGTTGCTGTATTTTGTTAATTACAAACATAATTCTGTTTCTTTTCATGTACTTTCAAGAAATCTCTAGTAGGAATAATTATATCGTCTTAGTTTTAGTATACTCTCAGAACTTACACGCACAAAAGATTGCGTTAGTTGTTCTACATATCCCTCAGATATGTGACTGTTTGCCCAATACTTTACCAAGCAGTTGCAGGATCGATACTATTTATCGACCTCCCATTGTTGTGGTTACCCTACTTGCATGCTGCATGTTACATTGAGAAAGCAGCCAATCCTGACCACGTACAGTTCGTTAAGCTAATCGTCATCGGATTAGAAATGGATTCCCATGAAACATTACTAACGTGTTGGTGAAGTACTTCAATGAACTATATGACCAGGGCCGGGATTTTGATGACCTAAAATTTTAAAAGTTATCTCCAAAATGACGGTAAATATCCAGTAAAGTGATCCGAAAAAAAAAATACACATTTTAAATTAAATCGACGGCTTTCTTTTAAAACCTCGTATGTCCAAATGTTCTTCCTACCTATTATATCCCTTAAGACTGGCCACGCCTCCCGGTCATATATTTATATGCAGTCCATCAGAATAATTTTCGCTGTGTTCATTTTCCTTTGCTAAAATCTAAAGGAAAATGGACCTTAACGTACCGAATTGTAGGGATGTTGACAGCATGGCAAATTTACACATTCCTACAGTATAATGTATTTAAGGTTCATTTTCCTTTACAAATCGGCAGAGGAAAATGACCATAACGAAAATTAATCTTTTGGACTGCACATAAATATGGGACTGGGAGGCGTGACCAGTCTTCAGGAATATAATGGATAGGAAGAGTATTCGGACTTACGAGGTTTTTAAAGAAAGCCATCGAAATGTTACAATCAATTTACTAATAGAGTTCGTATAGCCTATATTTATAATATAGACGTTATAATGAGCTTTTGGGTTTTTCTATGCCAAGAAAACAAGGTGAAATTCTTTACGTTTCGCGAAGAACTTTGTTCCGAGTTTTCAGAAGGAAATCTCAACTGTTCACGAGGAAGACTTCCTCCAATTGGAGGTGTCTCTCTTGAAATGTGCACATTCCCAAGAAGTAAGTGGTGAACAATGTTTATTTAGTTCCCAGATTGACAAAGCGTTGTGAAGATTCTCAAGTCTCCGTATTCTTCCTCATTTAAAGTTGCGATAATATCCAATACCACACGCGTAAATGCTTCAACATCCTCAAACAAGTAAGAAAGTGATTCAAGAAGAATAAAACGGTCTAATAAACTCCAGGAAATGTCCAAATAATTTTAAAAACTGGCCTAAAATGTCAAAATGGCAAAAATGACAAAAATTGACCTAGTAAATTAGAATTTCTACAATGTAGGAACTATGATCAGCACTTCTGTACAATTCAGCATTGTCTGTTGTGAGCCAATTAAAAGATGCCATGTCAATCAGAATTCTAGCCCTTATTATGACATATTTCTTTGAATTTGGTAGATTCTTTTGCCAGTTGTTTTACGTCGCACCGACACAGATAGGTGCTATGGAGACGATGGGATAGGAAAGGGCTATGAGTGGGAAGGAAGCGGCTGTGGCGATAATTAGGGTACATCCCCAGCGTTAGCCTTGTGTGAAAATGATAAACCACGGAAAACCATCTTCAGGACTACCATAAGTGGGGTTAGAACCATCTCCCGAGTACTGGATACTGGCCGCACTTAAGCGACTGCAATTACTGAGCTCGGTGAATGATTCATTGCCACTGAAAACAAATGAACAAAAAGGAAAACTAACAAACCTGTGGCGCATATAGCCCAAGACGACCCCTCAAGACGACAGCCGACCAGAGTGAGGGCCAGCATATGTTAGAGTGTCACATGGTCAGCGTGACGACATCCTTGGACTGTTTCTTGGCTTTCGTGATCGAGTCCATTGCCCACCATAGTAACCTGTTGATATTATTGCACAAAACAATTGATACCACCGTAACCAAACAACTAATTTGCACGGAAATGTTGTTGCACAAGTGTAAAATTAATTTGTGACAACTTGATAATTTCTTTCCTTAATGGTTTCTCTCTTCGAGGTTTTAAGAGTTACTTGTGGTAGATTATCTCTGAAACGTCTGTCACCTTGGCAAACTGGTTAACATGAGAGCTTTTGGTCAAAGGGGTCCCACGTTCCATCCCTGGCCGGATGGGCATTTAATCCGTTTACCCTCCAGGTTAGTTTATCCCTCGGACACAGCAAGGGATCCCATTTATACCGCCTCAAGGGCAGTGTTCTGGAACGTGAGACATTCGGTAACCTTTAATGGTTACTTCGTCTAGCTCAGAAACTGGGTGTTCGAGCCGTTTTAAAAATGAAATTTCGTCGTAAGCAGAGCCTCATCCGCGCAGATGGGCAGATCTCCCATGGGAGTCAACTTGAAAGACCCGAACCATGCAATACGCCATATCATCTCTAAAACTACCCGTCGTACTAATAATTTTTATTCCTATATTCTCAGATTGCTGGTAGCAATCAGATCTAACAAAATTATTTAGTAAGAACTATGTTTTGAAATGAATACATTTCCATCCGAACATTAAAAAAAAATGGAGGAAAATTATTCAACTACTATATTTGTTCATTTCGGCAGATAATATTGGACAAATAATTAATATCTCTCGAACCAAACAATTAATACGCACGAACATTTTATTAAATATAGTGCATACGGTATACAGAGCAATTGGAACATCAATTTGTGACTTTATAACTTGTTAACTGTTTCTTTAACGATTTTTTCTAAGGTGTTTTAAAAGTTACTTATGGTGCCTTATCTCTGAAACGTCGGGCACAGTACACAACAATGGTAAAACTCTTGCTGAAAACTGGATGTTAAAAGGAAATGATACTTCGAGAGTAAATGCACATTTTGTGTGAAGCCATCCCCGAAGTGGTTTTCCATTTCTTCTCGAGGCAAATACCGGGATGGTACCTAACTTAACAGTCCGGCTCCATGGCAAAATGGTTAGAGTGCTGGCCTTTGGTCACAGGGGTCCCGGGTTCGATTCCCGGCAGGGTCGGGAATTTTAACAATAATTGGTTAATTTCTCTGGCATGGGGGCTGGATGTATGTGTTGTATTCATCATCATTTCATCTTCGTCATGACACGAAGGTCGCGTACGGGCGTAAAATCAAAAGACCTGCACCTGGTGAGCCGAACCCACCCTGGGATCTCCCGCCATTGAAAGCCATACGCCATTTCCATTTTTACCTAACTTTAGGAAACGACCACTTCCTTTCCTCTTCCTTGTCTATCCCTGTCAATCTTCCCATTTCCTACAAGGCTCCTATTCAGCATAGCAAGTGAGGCCGCCTGGGCGAGATACTGGTCCTCCTCTTGAGTTGTATCCCCAACCGAATGTCTCACGTTCCAGAACACTGCCCTTGAGGCGGTATAAATGGGATCCCTTGCTGTGTCCGAGGGATAAACTAACCTGGAGGGTAAACGGATTAAATATATAAATAAAATAATAATAATTTTATTGGATGTACAGTATGTCCCAGTAATTACTTTTACGGTTTTCGGAGACGCCTAGGTGCCAGAATTTTTCCACGTGAGTTCTTTAGCATACAGGTAACTCTACCGACATGAGGATGACGTATGTGAACACCTGAAAGAACAAAAGAAGTGTATTCATTTTATTCTCTCTACCTACAGGCAGGGACGTGTATGTTACTTCTGTTACACTAACCATTCGGCCAGTGTTCAGTAGCTTCGCCTGCAGAGAGTTAACCTACTTTTTTGGGTGACTTCATCCATTCTAAGACACTCAAAACCAGTATTAAATTGGAATAATCTTGTAGGAAGCCATAATCTCTAGAACATTTCACCCAAAGTAAAACTTGCGTCAAGCGATGTTAACATGAAAACCCAGTGGGACTGTCCCTCATCTGCCCCCACTTATATTTTTAAAAATATTTTAAAATCATGAGACACTAACACATTTCGACATAATTAAAAGTAGGTTAACTCTCTGCAGGTGAATCTACTGAAAACTAGGTGAATGGTTATTATAACTCAAGTAACATAACTAAACATATCGACACGCTTTTGTAAGTGATAAAAGATTATCTCATTTGATCTCGCTCTACTTAAATTTCTTTCTCCGTATAGCAACAGATCAAACAGTTGTACATAATGAAGAACTTAATAGTGATCAGAGAAATACCGATGTTGATAGTAATGATGAAGTTGATTTATAATTCAATCCCTTCAAACTTATTGAGAGACCTCAAGGCGTGCTGTGAAATGTTAGCACTTGTCTGGACTGTATAATATGGAACTATAACACATTGCAGGAAACATGCTTGGCTATTACACATTTTTAAAATAACATATCAGTCTGCGAAGTTTGGAGTTCCTGCTACTGATTTTGAAACCCAAACCTTGTGTATTATTCTAATATTAAATTGTACGCATTATATGCAACCAAAACTCAGTTTATTAAAATGACTATTTATCTCATGGTTCCGATATTAAAATATCATAAATTTCAACCAGTCATCAGCTGTATGTCGTGACAAAAATTAATATCAAATTAACAAAACGTTAGTTATGGTGACTTATATCTGAAACGTCCGGCGCAATAAAAAAACAATGGAAAAACACTTGCTGAAAACTGGATGTTAAAGGAAATGATACCTCCAAAGTAAATGCACCTTTCCTGTGAAGCCATCCTCAAAGTGATTTCCCGTGGTTTCCCACTTCTTCTCCAGGCAAATGCCAGAAGCCAACGACGAAGAAACGTTTTTAACTACTCTCAAGTCCCATTGACATTATCCGGTGTCGAACCCAGTATCTTAGAGAGTTATCAACTTCCCACTAGTTTTTCATATTATCGCTCCTATATGTATTTGTTTGTATATAAATTAATCAGTATAGAGTTATGGGGTTAACGAGACACACATAGAGGTCATCGGTCATAGAGGTCATCGGTCCCAAATACTGAAGATAAAGATGATGATAATATTTGATTAACGTCCAGTCAATTAAAGTACTCTATATTTAAAGAAGAACCCCCGCGGCTCAGGCGGCAGGGCGCCGGCCTCTCACCACTGCGTTCCGTAGTTCAAATCCCGGTCGCTCCATGTGAGATTTGTGCTGGACAAAGCGGAGGCGTGCCAGGCTTTTCTCCGGGCACTCCGGTTTTCCCTGTCATCTTTCATTCCAGCAATACTCTCCAATATCATTTCATTTCATCCGTCAGTCATTAATAATTGCCGCAGAGGAGTGCGACAAGCTTCGGCAGCCGGCACAATTCCTATCCTCGCCGCTAGATGGGGCTTCATTCATTCCATTCCTGACCCGGTCGAATGACTGGAAACAGTCTGAGGATTTTCATATATTTGAAGGAAAGCCGACGTGATGGGAATTTGACCAGCAAGAGTACTTTAACCAGTCTCAAGTGCCACTGACATTATCCGGTATCGAATCTAGTATCTTAGAAACAGAAGGACGACGAATAACGGACTGCACCACAGATGTAACCATATAAAATTGAACTCACTTTATATAATGAATAATATTGCAATGCAATAGAAGATGACCATAACTACATCGCATAAAGTTTATCAACGAGGTGATATATCTAGAATTTAAACTCTAGAAAATCCATTTTAATTATGCATAATTTTACTTCAGATGGTAAAGGAGAGGGTCTGATCCGGACCGGTCGTGACATTTAGTCCCAGTCCCCACATTTTCCTTATGCCAATATGGGAACCCACAGTAAATTATCTTCGCACAACTCAATTCGCATGGTATCAGCATTTCAAGATCCATGCCAAAGTATGAAACGGAGATTGGATATATTTTTATTATTATCCGAGGGAGCGAGTTTGGTTGCTGGATTCCACCCGTTAACGAAGTTTCAAGTTCTGATTGGAAATTTCCCCTCAAAATCAGTCAATGCCTGGAAATACATCTGGTCTCAAATCCCCGACCAAAACTGAAAGCGAGGCAAAGTAGCTAGAGTGAATTCAGAAATATCTTTTATCCGCGGGACCACCCGGATATGGGAATTGTAGCAGAGAAAAAAAATATCACAATTCTGTTCCACTTTATGCGTCATTATCAGCTCATTATTTTTGCGCTGTAAGTGTGTTAGCACTGCCAGTCACTGATAAATGGTTCTACCACAGATAGTTGCGGCTTTACAATGCCAGATAATTAACAAACGTTTACTGCTGATTTAATAAACCATTAACCGTTAGAACCTGCTTTTAACACAATTCAAAACGAGGTTTCTGGTACCTGACGCTCATTATTTTTAGAGTGGTCATCGCAAGTACTGTAGACGGAATTGAAAACTACGATATTTCACAAACTCATTTAAAGTGTCTTGCTTTATTTTCCTCTGTGTACTCTAGGAAGTTTGAACTGCGTCCATGCGGGAAATAGTAAAACAAATGCAGGGAAAGTAGCGCACCGTAGACTGGACTGTTGCCAGCTCGTTGCGCGGTGCTAGGTCAAAGGCGCCAGGGATCGCTGCGCACTGGCGTCGGGCGCGACAGGTCAGGTTGTACATAGGGAAGCAGCGACGTCGCCGCTGGTTCAATAGCACTGAGTCACAACTCCTGTTGCATGTCCGAGACATATTCGTGCTCCAGTGTTGGTCTATTCACTCCACCCGCACCACACGCAAATGCATGGATCGTTACAAACTTTGGGCGCGACAATTTTTAATCACGATTCCGGTTGAACACACACATAATGATGAAATATTCATGATTCAGTGTGGTAGGGCCTACACAGCACGTGGGCTACTAGAAAACGAGCCAGTATGCAAGATCTAAACCGAAAACACTGAGGCAGTTGGTGAATGCTAGGTAAAGTATTTCCTTCATTTTTATAATAATAATAATAATAATAATAATAATAATAATAATAATAATAATAATAATAATAATATAAACCGATCAAGTTGGGTTAATCCATCTCGTACATTCGTAATTTAGCCTTTATCCTCTCATAAGGAGTGCCCATCTGCCATTTTTCACACCAGCAAGTACCAGAAACAAATTTCACTACTCTTTCTTCTAGTTTATGAATAAAATATCCCGCGTACACAGTGATATGCAATTTTAACTGGGATAACAATTCATTCTTTTACAGAATACTGTTAATTGCAAACGCGAACTTACTGCATTAGCCTAACATTCGATTTACCTCGCTATACTATCATCCCAGAATAACGCACATCCTTAGCACTTGAAATAATTTACCTGTTCTAGTTACTTATTATGTACCTGTCATCATTCTTCTTAGTTTTATCCTGACTGACATCTCTTTAATCCAAATCACGCCCCAGCTGGTTTCAGTTTGCCAAGAAGAACGTGGGCATCACTAAACAGGTTTCGCACTAATTGTGGAAGATCTGCATTTTCCCTTCACCAGTGGGGCTTCGGGGACTCTCCAGCGTGTGATTGTGGTGCTTTAGTCCAGACCATGCATCATATAATGGACGGATGCCCTCTGCGTGCTTATGGTGGAGACCGGAAAGACTTTGCTGATGTCTCAGAATCCCTAGTGCAGTGGATAAACAATTTAGATATCCATGTGTAATTGTTCCCTACTTACCATGTATTCTTTGCAGGTTTTTCTTTTGTATAATATTGTATATACTTCTCCATTCTGTAAATTCCATACGCTTAATAATAATAATAATAATCTCCGAAATGCTAATTTTCATATTATACTTGCTGCATTTCTTTTTAATCTCCAACTGAGTGGCAGGCAAGAACATATGGTGGAAGTACGTTACGAATAGTTTAAGGGTAGTCAGATAGGTTTATTTCGCTTCTATGTCAAAGGAAGAGAGAATGACCGATCAGAGTAACTATCGAAAAAAATTTGCCATTGTTTTTATGCATTCATTTTTGAAGTTCCTCACAGTTCTCTGACTTATTTATTATCAAGTTAAACTATGTAGAATAATAAAGAATTACAGGAAGAATTACTGTCTTGATGGAATGAAAGTACCTATTGGAGATTACCGTAAGTACGAATTCGTGTTAATATAAAGAAAGCTCTTCATTGGCGTAATCACATTAACGGAATTATAAACAAAGGTTACATATCGATGGCCTTGATTAAATACCTCTTATCTCACAAAGTTCTTCCTATCCATTATTTCCCTTAAGACTGGTTACGCCTTCTAGCCACACATGGATATCGATGGCTTACTTCTAAAACCTCGCATGTCCCAATGTTCATCCTGTCCATTATATACTTTAAGACTGGTCACGCCTCCCAGCCACACACAGATATGTAGCCCAGCAGAACAATTTTCCTTGTGTTTATTTTCCTATAGCTGTGTGTAAAGGAAAATGAACCTTAAGTACATTATACTGTAGGAGAGTGTAAATTCTCTTGCAAACAACATCCATACAATACGCTACGGTAAGGTCTATTTTCCTTTACATAATAGCATAGAAAAATGAACACAACGAAACTTACTCTGATGGACTGCATATAAATATGTGACTGGGAGGCGTGACTAGTCTTAAATAATATAATGGGTAGGAAGAGCATTGGGACTTACGAGGTTTTAGAAGTAAGCCGTCGATTTCATCAGAACAATGTTCCTTGTGTTCTTTTTCCTATACGGAAGTGTGAAGGAAAATGAACCTTACCGTACTGTACTATAGGAAAGTATGTTTTCATGACGTATTTACTAAGGTTCATTTTCCTTTACTCGTACGGATAGGAAAATAAAGCCAAAAAATATTGTTCTGATGGACTATATGCCCAATTGTGACTGGAAGGCGTGACCAGTCTTAAGGGAAATAATGGATATGAGGTATTCAATCTAGGCCATCGATATATATCCTTACATGGTTATGAGTAGAGACACCTATTTCTGGCGAAGAGCGAAATCGCAGAAGTTTTGCGAAATTTTACAAATGTGTCTCAAAATGCGAAACTATTTAGGAGTCTACCTTTATCAAAATCACAAACTAATTGAAGAAATTATGTGGAATCGCTTTTTGATCCAAGAAGCATAAAGAAATGAAAGTAAAAAATGATGAAATCTTTCTTCTAATAAAACAAATTCCCATCCTACGAGAACTTTCAACATTAAGTATCTACCTGGGATTTAGTTTGTATTTCATGTTGTGGAGCAGGTAAAGATACTGATGTGATTTCCATTCTTACTTCACTGTAATGGGAATATGGAGTTCTTTCGGAAGCTACAGTGAAGGCTTTATGGATTCCACTCAGTAATGTTGATAGTGAGAGGTAATTTTCAACATATTTTCACATAATATCTGACAAGAGAACAGCTCCGACTCCCGGTAATATGACACTCGCGGTATCTCTGTACTCTTCAGACTGATTTGTAAATTATGCACCTAGGCTAGGTCCTACTTGTTGATGTGTCAGGATAATTTGTTTCCAAACGTCCGTATTTTGATGCAAGTTATGTAGTATCTGTTTTCATAAGAGCATATATCTCATGTTTCTTGTACGTACGTAGAAGTAAAATATGATGTTTTACTACAAAAATGCTGTCAGCTATTTTTTGGTTTAACTTTTATTGCTGAAAATTGGATATAAAATGTAGCGATATTATTGACGAAATAAAATAAGAATAGTGAAAAAAAATACCAAACTTACCTTTTAAAAGTGACTAAATTAGACAAAAATTTTCACCATAGACTGATGCCTCTAGTTATGAGGGTACTTGTGGGTTCGAGTAAAGATATAAAGGAGTGGTGTATAATCCTCTGGTAAGACCCCAATTAGAGTATGGCTCCAGTGGCGGAACCATCATCAGTATTAATTAATTCGAGAACTGGAAAAGATCCAAAAGCAAGCAATACGGTTTGTTTTGGGTAATTTCCGAAGAAAGGTGTAGCGTTTAGAAAATGTTGCCAACTTTGGGCTGGGAATATTTGGGAGTATGGAAACGAGATGCTTGACTAAATAGTTTTGTTCCGTGCTGTCAGCGGAGGGAAGGCGTGAGATGACATTAGTAAGTGAATAAGCTTGGGTGGAGGTAGAATTCAAGAGGACAAACTGGGGCAAATATTTGTTTATAAGGAAGAGGAATTAGGGTTTTGAATTATTTACCAAGGTAAATCTTCGATAAATTTGCAACTTCTTGGAAATCATTTAAGAAAATAAGTAATCAACTTATAGGGAATCTTCCACATGATCGACAGCCCTAACTGAAGATCAAAACGTGACTGTTTGATGGTTTTACGTCGCGCTGACTCATACAGGTGTTGTGGAGACGACGGTATAGGATGGGTCTATAACTAGAAGAGAAGCGACTATGGTATTAATTAGTATACAGTTAGTTTGCCTGATGTGACAATGGGAAACCACAGAATACCTTCTTCAAGACTACTGACAGTGGGATTCAAACCCACCGTCTCTTAAATGCAAGCTAACAGCTGCATAGCTCCAACCGCACATCCAAGTAGCCTGCTGTGGGGTAATTAACCTCTCCGCGGGGTGCTATACTCCCCCAGGCTGATATCCGTAGGGGTTCTGTGGGATATCTGAGCATTTATACGATCTGTGACAATGAAGTTCGATGAATAGTCCTGTGCTATCAACATAGATGAACAATGCACGACAGTGACCTTACTGTCCTTCGAAATAGTCCCCTACCATAACCATGCACCGCTGAGATCGGCGATACATGTCCTGTATCAATACAGTTCGTAGATATAATATAGACTTTCACTTGAAATCCTTCTTTTAGCATTTCCATGTTGTTGTGATGAAAAAAAGTATCTAAGGTATACAGCAAGTTCCTATCAAAAATTATGTGAGTAATTAGAAGTCTTACTTTTACAAAATCCTTATTAGAGACGTGCGTATAGTATGATAAGTGTGGTTATTAACTATAGAATTGGAACCTTTGAGTACTTTCTTATGCAGGACAATGGCTAGAATTTCGAAACTGCCGGCATTAATTAAAGAAAGGTGAAATGTTTGCGAGTAACCCTTCTGAGATAGCCTTCTTTTTCGTGATAAAATATCAGAGTGTGCAAAGTGAATATGAGGGTGTCTCGTTGGGAGTACCGGAAGAAAAATGATCATGCTAAAAGAAACATAAATCTTAAGAATAACACGCATCCATCAGTTGGAATGTTATAATGGAGGAAATAGGGTTTTCATGAATTTGAAAAATATCCTGGGAGCTGTGAGGAGAAAATGGTAGAAATGGTGAAGGGTGAAAGAAAGGGAATATATGAACGGACATGAAGATACTACAGAACATGATTTCTCAATGGTTTAAAAAATAATAAATCCGGGTAGCTTCTAGATCTTGTGCATCTCTTATTGTGTCTGTTATGCCAGCGTAGTGGAATGAAGTGTAGTGTGTGAGTTTCAGGAATGGTAGTGACAAAATGAGCCCGCTCCCTTAGTCCTGTTTCCTGACATGGAGTTGGGGATGAAATTATATGACATGATTTTATGGCCGGATAACGTTCGTGACGCCAACCGCAGTTGAGGAGCTAATGGAGATTAAATGAATGACGGTGAATACTCGTTTAAAATCTCACGACTTTACCTGGAATCGAATCTAAACACCAGAAGACTGACCATCAGTCACGAAGCTAGGTAATTGTTTAAATGCTTAATGATGATGATGGTGAAGATGATGCTTGTTGTTTAAAGGGGCCAAACATCTAGGTCATCGGACCGGTTTAACTGCTAGATGTTCATCAGTCTAGTCGGAACTTCAAGATATCTGAGCATTTATAATTAACATAAAAATGTCCTCACCTTCATCTTTGCAATCGGACCTCCATTGATCAACATTTGTTCACTTCCGACCGCAGCAGAATTAAGGCTGGATTACGCTTGTGAAGTAGCAAGTAGAATGCCCTCTCCCGTTCCGCATATGGTCCGGTTACATACAGTACAATAGAGTGTTGACTCTAGTAGTGGTGTGATGTTTGGTCAAAATATCATGTGCCCGATCATTCAAGACAAGAAATTTAATCAGGAATTCTTTACCTACGTTTTCAAATGTACATATATATGGTGAATAGGCAAAGAAGAAGAATGAATGAGAGAGTGGCTAAGAAGAAAAACACGTGGATCATCAGCCCTTCTGCTGATGAAACTAGCCTTAGAGGATGCGATAGAGTGTAAAATATGTCTTCGAAATACTCCAGTGAAATTTAAAGAACTTCTAAATCTGGCAAATGACAAATTAAAATTACAAGACACATTCATGTCATATCCTACACCACCAAGACTAAAGTTCGAGGTGACATGAAATTTTCTAGCAAGAGGTAAGACCTACCGGAGCCTTTCTCATCTTTCTAGGATTTTACGCGTGATACGAAGGATCCTTGAAAAAAATTGAGAAAATTCCAACTTACTACAGAATCTTCACATTTCTTATTTCCTTTGGCAGTTTTAATTATTGCATCCATAGTTGTGAATCAGTTCTGCTAGATCTGAACCGGATATTTTAAACTTTTGAATTTTATACACTCTTCATTATACTGTAAGTACACAACAGGTTAATTTTTTTCGCTTTAACTCATTCACAGCAATGTTCAATTTTCCAATTTTTCTAGAATTTCTGCCTCCGCGGTTTGTCTCTTATTTCTATAGTTGACAGTTCTCAGATTCCATAAACAGTTGTATTTGGCGTATAGCTCCACAAGTCGCAAAGATGAACTCTGTCCCCAACCGCAGGGCGACGGCTTACTTCTAAAACCTCGTAAGTCCCAATGTTATTCCTAGCCATTATACCGATGGTTTACTTCTAAAACCTCGTATATCCCAATGCTCTTCCCGTCCATTATATACCTTAAGACTGGTCACGCCTCCCATACACACATAGATATGCAGCCCATCAGAACAGTTGTCCTTGTGTTCATTTTCCTATAGCTGTGTGTAAAGGAAAATGAACCTTAAATACAGTGTACTGTACGAGTGTATAAATTAGCTTGGAAACAACATCCCCACAATGCGGTGCGGTAAGGTCTATTTTCCTTTACATATATGCACAGGAAAATGAACACAATGAAAATTGGGACTTACGAGGTTTTAGAAGTAAGCCATCGATATTTTTCAAGACCGGTCACGCCTCCCAGTCACATAGTTATATGCAGTCCATCAGAGTAATTTTCGTTGTGTTCATTTTCCTATGGTAATGTGTAAAGGAAAATGGACCTTACCGTACCATGCTGTAGGGATGTTCTTTGCAAGCGAATTTATACACTATTACAGTATAATATATTTAAGGTTCATATTGGCTATATATATGTATATCGAGAGAGAGAGAGAGAGAGAGAGAGAGAGAGAGAGACAGAGACAGAGACAGAGACAGAGACAGAGACAGAGAAAATCCACTAGGAATAGATCCCTAGAATACGCGGTAGGGTACGATAACAGCATCAAATAGATAGTAATTTCCACACTGTTTATCTATATAAATAAAGTTGTAGAGGGTCCGCTGTCTGTAATTTCTTTTTGTTTTGCCAATTTTTCACATATTTATCCGTTTTAGGTCAACTCAATACCGAATCAGTGGTTTTTACTTTTCGTGTCTGTTTGACCGTTTGTCTGTTTGTCTGTTCCATCATCACGTCGAAACGGCTGGATAGTTCTCAACCAAACTTCATACTTATAGTATACTCATCCCGGGGAAGGTTTCGATATGCATATCATTTTAAAATCTTTGAATAGACGGGGGGTATAGAGGAAAAACGGAAAGTTTTTCCTCCATTTTCTCTTATTCTGTTGATTTTCTGTAAACCTCGTGGACCGCACGTGAAACGTCTCTTCATTATAAACAACTTTCGTTATTTTCATAATTTACCTTACTCTTCATATGACGGAGAAATTTACTATTTTCTGCGGATATCATGCTCTGCATTGAGTGACCGACAGACCGACAACGAACCTACAGGTTACCATGGCAACGTCTCTGACTGCATGCCAGCAGGGAAGTAACGTATTGCCATTTTCCTCATCATGCTTTTAAATTCGTGGTTGTTCCTTGGGTAGAAGGCAAGAGAGGCGTCAAGCCGCCTATCTGCGGGATATTGGTGGAAGGTTATAACCGCCCTCGAATAGATTAATTAATAACACCATCAGTCATCTTCATATCCGTTTACTTAAGAATCACTGGGCTTAAATTTCTCCGGATCCCAAGATAGCGGGTTCAAACCTGGCAGAGGTAGTCGGAATTTTGAAGGGCGGAAAAAAGTCCATTCGACACTCCATGTCGTACGATGTCGGCATGTAAAAGATCTCTGCTGACACATTTGGTGTTTACCCGACAAAATTCATTAAATCTCAGCCATAGACGCCCAAGAGAGTTTCGGTTTATTGGGTCTGCCATCTAGTGGGGGCGTAGAGTAAAACGGAACGTCGAAATTGACGAGCAGACAGCCAGATGGCGTCAAATTGAAATATCTGCACACGGTACCTGAGGCCATACGATTATTATTATTATTATTATTATTATTATTATTATTATTATTATTATTATTATTATTATTATTATTATTATTATTACCACTTTATTATGTCGATAACACACACTAGCATAATTTATTGAGAGGCATTTGATTTTCCAATACATTCACTTTTCATTTACATATTTGTCGTTATCCGGCTGTCCTCAGTTATAATCCATTTTCTATTAATTTCAACTTTCTTAAATGTATTATTTTCTTTCTTAATTACCACGTATGTACGCGAGTGCTGGAATTTACTGGATATATTTCCACCAAACATCATATTTAGAATCTACCTGTCCTTGGGTAGGTTTTAGGGCAAATGTTATTAGTAAATCCCCGAACTGACTGGGGTTTATACGAAACCGAAACCGTGATTTTGAACTCGCACAAAATATACACAACCAAACTTAACTCAGGAGCGGGTGCGTGTGAAGCGTATTTCTTACAACTTGAAAACTACTGAAGATATTCGAAGCAAACTTTATATTTAGCATCCACCTGTCCAAAGGTAGGTTTTAAAGGTCAATAATATTTCATGTTCCCTGGTTTACAGGGAACCGAAATGGTGACTTTACTCTTCCACAATGTATAGAGTACAAGACCAACCCGACTGGAAATTGACCAAACGTGATGGAATTCCAATTCAAATTTCTTTTCATGTGCATTTTTTCGTCAGGAGGATTAATAAGGGAGATATCATGAATGGTCAGCTTTGCAGGTTAAGTCCAGCGGACAAAGCCCAAACGGTGTTGTACGTGGAGTAGATTCCTTATCTATCTATATAAATAAAATTGTAACGACTGTGCGCCTCTACATTGACTATTTTAGCGAAATTTTCGCACAGCTACGCGTTTAAGGGGTAGTAATGACCATCGACATATTTTTGGTTTAGTTTCCTGAAAGTCATAATGTTTACCCTCCTCGCCCAAAATACAGATTGCGGCATAATCTGCCAGACGAAAAAGTAAATTGACATTTGACAAAATTATACGTTTTAGCCTGTAACGGACGGAAAACTACCAAGATAATTAATTTTTCACTTTTTATCCCCGAAGAATGTCGAAATATGGAGGCAATTTCAATGATGGTGCAGTCCTTTGGGAAGTCCTATCACATAACGGATTGCACAATCTCCGTTCAATTTGGAATGATCTACAACCTTGGTCTTATGTCTTTTTGTTGTATCTGTATCCATTTTACGTTTGATTTTTCTCTATTAATTGATGTTAAGTAAATTTGGACTTTCACATGCATAATTCGTACTTTCAATCACTTATAGGAAATATAGAATCATCAAGCTCTTCAAGAAAATTAGCTCACCCAGTAGCGATATGTGATCCAAATGCTATGTATGTAGCTGTCACATAGTTATCCGAAAAGTAATGCAATGTGAGATAATCTTACAAAAACTTTACCCTGTTCAAAGTTTCTAACTCAATCTGACCCAAGAATAGAGGAGATATCATAGGACCAGCCATTTAGGCCACAAAATTCGGCGTCTTATGGTAATACCCTTTGACGATATGACGTACGTTTAGCAGCAGTTAATCTGTAAATGAAGGTCTGCAATGTTTTAAACACGAATATACCTTAGTATGTCGATCTATATACTGTATATTCACCGATGTCGATTTGTAGCGATCGAGAAAGGATGTGTCGTCTATTCTAATCAGTACCCCCCCACACCGACTTTGACTGGCAGTAGGAATGGAGTCCTTCTCCAGCCCCTGTGTAACTGGCAGTATTAAGGAAGGCCTACGATTGTAATGAATAGTTTACTTCTCGATTTGACTTGCAGAAGGCAAGGGAGCAAGCAGTTTTGTTTAAAACTCCCCTACCCGATTGTGTTTGGCAGTAGGCAAGCTTGCCCGCAATTATAAACAAATCTCCTCATCTAAAATGTGACTGGCATTAGGCATAGTGGCCTGCAATTTTGATGGAAACTCACCAACTGGGTGTGACTGGCAGTAAGCTGGCTGGCAGTAGGAAAAGGGGCCTGACATTATAATGATAACTGCACAATTAAATTTCGACTGATAGTAGGGTAGTTGCCTGCTATTATAATAGAAACTCCTGAACTGTTATCTGTCTGGAAGTAGGAAAGGGGGCTGCCTTTGTAACGAAAACTCCCCAAATCGATTGTGACCGCGCAGTAGGCAATAGGGCCTGCAATTAGAATGTAAACTTCCCGACTCGATTGTGAATGGCAGTACGCAAGTGAACCTGCCGTTATATCACAAATCCGTAACAAACACTTTACATTGGAAACAGCGTATGGGGACCTCCCCATGCTGTTTCTCGGATAACGCTAAGAGACATGCAATTTAAAAACAATCTTATTTACTGCATGTACAGTATTTACTTCGATATTCGAAAACAATGTAGAATACCGTAGCGAAGCGCGGGTACATTTGCTAGTCTATATAAATAAAGTTGTAGGGGGTCCGCTGTCTATAATTTCTTTTTGTTTTGCCAATTTTGTAGATATTTATCCGTTTTAGGTCAACTCAAGGCCGAATCGGTGGTTTTTACTTTTCGTGTCTGTTTGTCTGTTCCACCATCACGTCGGAAAGCCTGGATAGATCTCAACCAAATTTCTTATTTGGAGTATAGTCATCCAGAAGAAGGTTTCGATATGTATATCATTTTAAAATCTTTGAATAGACGGGGGGTTTATAGGAAAACCAGAACGGTGTTCCTCCTTTTTCTCTTATACTATTGATTTTCTATAAACTCCGTGGACCGTACGGGAAATGTCTCTTCATTATAAACAACTTACGTTATGCTCATAATTTACCTTACTCTTCGCATGACGGAGAAATTTACTATTTTCTGCGGATATCATGCTCTGCATTGAGTGACCGTCAGACCGACAACGAACCTACAGGTTACCATGGCAACGTCTCTGACTGCTTGCCAGCAGGCAAGTAACGTATTGCCATTTTCCTCATCATGCTTTTAAATTCGTGGTTGTTCCTTGAGTAGAAGGCAAAAGAGGCGTCAATCGGCCTATCTGCAGGATATTGACGGAATATCGTTGGAGGTTATAATCGCCCTCGAATAGATTAATAAAAACATTAGTTAAATTCTTATCTGTTTACGTAAGAATCGCTGCGCCTAAATTTCTACTCTGTTACCGCTTCATTATGTCGATAACTCACACCATCATAATTTATTGAGGGGCATTTGATTTTGCAATACATTCACTTGGCATTTACATATTTGTCGTTATCCGGCTGTCCTCAGTTATAATCCATTTTCTATTAATTTCAACTTTCTTAAATGTATTATTTTCTTCCTTAATTACTCCGTATGTACGCGAGTGATAGAATCTACTGGATATATTTCAGCCAAACTTCATATTAGAATCTACCTGTCGTTGGGTAGGTTTTAGGGCAAATATTGCTTCTAATTCCTTGAACTGAATGGGGGTTTATACGAAACCGAAACCGTAATTTTGCTTACCCACAAAATATACACAACCAAACCTAATGGAAATGTACCTGTCTTAATGGAAAGTTTCTAAACCTTTTTCCTCATGTGCATCATTTCTATACGAGGATTAATAAGGGAGATATCATTAACGGACCGTTTTTTGGTACAAGTCCCATCGGACTTAACTCAAGAGCGCGTGCGTGTAAAGCGTATTTCTTACAACTTGAAAACTACTGAAGATATTCGAAGTAAACTTTATATTTAGCATCCACCTGTCCTTTAAAGGCCAATAACATTTCATGTTCCCGGAGTGGACTGATGGTTTATAGGGAAACGAAATGGTGAGTTTACTCTTACACAATATATAGAGTACAAGACCACCCTGACTGGAAATCTACCAAACGTAATGGAATTCCATCTCTAAAACTTTTTTCATGTGCACTTTTTCGTCAGGATGATTGATAAGGGAGATATCATGAATGGTCCGTTTAGCAGGTTAAGTCCAGCGGACATAGCCCAAGAGGTGTTGTACGTGGAGTAGATTCCTTATCTATCTATAGAAATAAAATCGTAACGACTGTGCGCCTCTACATTGACTATTTTAGCGAAATTTTCGCACAGCTACGCGTTTAAGGTGTAATAATGACCATCTGCATATTTTTTGGTTTAGTTTCCTGAATGTCCTAATTTTTACCCTCCTCGCCCAAAATCCAATTTGCGGCATAATATGCCAGACGAAAAAGGAAGTGGAAATTTGAGAAAATTATACGTTTTCTGTAACGAACGGAAAACTTCCAAGATCATTCATGTTTTCACTTTTTATCCCCGAAGAATATCGAAATATGGAGGCAATTTTAATGATGGTGCAGACCTTTGGGAAGTCCTATCACATAACGGATTGCACAATATCCGTTCAATTTGGAATGATCTACAACCTTGGCCTTATGACTTTTTGTCGTATCTGTATCTCTTTTACGTTTGATTTTTCTCTATTAATCGATGTTGGGTAAATTTTGACTTTTCACATGCATAATTCATACTTTAATTCACTTATAGGAAATATAGAATCATCAAGCTCTTCACTAAAATTGGCCCACCCAGTAGCCATTTTTGAGCCAAATGCTATGTATGTAGCTGTCACATAGTTATCCGAAAAGTAATGCAATGTGAGATAATCTTACAAAAACTTTACCCTGTTCAAAGTTTCTAACTCAATCTGACCCAAGAATAGAGGAGATATCTTATGACCAGCCATTTAGGCCACTAAATTCGGCGTCTTATGGTACAATCCTTTGTCGATATGACGTATGTTTAGCAGCAGTTAATCTGTAAATGGAGGTCTGCAATATTGTAAACACGCATATACTTTCGTATGTCGATCTATATACTGTATATTCACTGATGTCGATTTGTAGCGATCGAGAAAGTGTGTGTCGTCTATTGTAATCAGTACTCTCCACACCGACTTTGACTGGCAGTAGGAATAGGTTCCTTCTCCAACCCCTGTGTAACTGGCAGTAGTAAGGAAGGCCTACGATTGTAATGAATAAGTCACTTCTCGATTTGACTTGCAGAAGGCAAGGGAGCAAGCAGTTTTGTTTAAAACTCCCCTACCCGATTGTGTTTGGAAGTAGGCAAGCTTGCCCGCAATTATAAACAAATGTCCTCGTCTAAAATGTGACTGGCATTAGGCATAGTGGCCTGCTATTTTGATGGAAACTCACCAACTTGGTGTGACTGGGAGTAAGCTAGCTGGCAGTAGGAAAAGAGGCCTGACATTATAATGAAAGCTGCACAATTCAATTTGGACTGGTAGTAGGGTAGTTGCCTGCCATTATAATATAAACTCCTCGACTGTTATCTGTCTGGAAGTAGGAAAGGGGCTGCCATTGCAACGAAAACTCCCCAAATCGATTGTGACCGCGCAATAGGCAATGGGGCCTGCAATTATAATGTAAACTTCCCAACTGGATTGTGAATGGCAGTAGCCAAGTGAACCTGCCGTTATATCACAAATCCATAACAAGTACTTTACATTGAAAAGAGCGTATGGGGACCTCCCCATGCTGTTTCTCGTTTATAATGGACGATAAACTATCTGCAATCTGTATTATGAAATGTGTACGGTATTATGAAACCTTTTTAAACTACTGTGTATAGAAACGGGCATTCTATTAATAAGTTATAACCTATTATTAGCATGAATAAGGAAACTGCCGGATTCCGAATCAGATTAAATCATTTTGTCAGGGCGTGAATAGCCTCTATAAGAATGACAGGAATGCAGTGATGTTATGATGACCTAATTAGTCATCCTACCAAGTTTCATTGCAATTCCATTTAGAACCTCAGCAACAAATTGTCATTCTTTCTACTAGGTAAGTAAACATTATATTATTTGATAGTAGAATCTTCCTATTTCACCTAGTCAGTTACCCTATTTACTGATGTTGACGTTTGATGTGGGTATATCTCAGTTTCAGAGCCGTATGCCCTTCCTGAAGTCAAACTTACATCGAGGGAAGTATTCATTATTGCGATTTTTGTGGTGGTTGGAAGTATGTAATATGTTTATGAAGAGGATTGTGTTAAGATAAACACAAACTCCAAGTCTCCTGGTGAGATGAATTAACCAAACTTAGTTTAAAATTCTCAGCTCCGTCGGGAATCGAAACAGGGCACCTCTGGACCGAAGACCATGTCATGCTGGAAACGTCTCAACAGAATGACTATTACCATTAAGATTGTGATGTCTTAACTGATTATACTACCAAATTTTCATTGAAATGTATATGGTCCAACCTGAACAGTTCTTTCGTAAGTGATAATGAGAGACGCAATTGTGAAATATTGAGGAAGTGTATATATCAAAACATACAGCATAACCAGCGGTATAAGACTGTCTTGTAGTCCACTTGGAAACAGGAAAAGACCATGTACTCATGTTTAATGGCTGTTCATAATTAATGTCTCTCTCATTACAGCTTGCTTCAAGGGAATGGGAGATTTATCAGCTACCCATTACCACGACATCTAGTATAAACAAGAAAAATGCAGCTCACAGCTTGTCGATTACTACGTGACGCTCTAGCGTCGAACTTATGTCTATAAATTACCCTACACTCCCTTGAGTGGTACTGGATTCCAGAAGCTTCCGGGGAATACCTCAGACAAGAGTGTTGCAGTGCTAAGGTGGGTAAAGATGAAAGCAGCTTACAGTACCCACAGGCAACGAAAGAGCTCAGAAAGGTCTTAGTCCAGGAAAAACATCAGGAATATGTCTATCAGTATTTTTTGAAGGCAGTGAAAGAAGACAAGGGAAAAACTGTTCTTGTTTTCCTGCCACATTTCCCACATTTTCCTCACGTTTCCCGATCACGCAAACTGGTGTGTGGGTACTGCATCACCAGCGTATTCGATTTTAAGCATTCAATCTGAATATTCTCCTGTAATTATTCCAACATATTTGGTATTGCATTCGTTTTGGGCACTTTCATTATTTTCCTCAAGCTCAATCAAAAAGTATCCTGGTTATACACATCATTTACTCCCACACTCCGGAGATGATGGTGATTAATTTATGCAACGAAAAACCAGAAAGATTATCAGATACTCTTAAAATGTGTAGAATAGAAAAATAAGGAGTTACGAACCCTTCAACAATTAGGACCTCGGCTAAAGGAAGGGAGGATAATGAAATGTAAAACCACCTTACATTAAGTACCATGTAAGCAATTATAATTTTATTCACGGAGATGGAGACAGAAATGTCCGCGTGGGACTCACTGTTTCTTTATCTTCCATCGTTAAATTGTGTTACAATTATCATAAAATAAATAAATAAATAAATAAATAAATAAATAAATAAATAAATAAATAAATAAATAAATAAATAAATAAATAAATAAATAAAATTATAAGAAGAATTACAAGATTAGCACTTGAAAAGTAGCCTACCGTATGCCTTGAGTTATAGTGTAATTCCTTTACGATGCTTTAAGATACAGGCATGCGTGTAACCTTCTGGGAGACTTTCCACTGTCGAATAATACTTGATGTAAGATAATAACTTATTGTTTTAATCTTTCCCACAAATGATCACTCGATTTTTCATGTAAGTATTGATTATGTTCAAATTTACTTATGGAGGGGAGGGGCCGTACACCGTTTGCTGCCTTAAATTTAGTAAATTTATAATTTTTATAGCTCAACAAACACAAATCGATGGCTTTCTTTAAAAACCTCGTATGTCCGAATACTCTTCCTATCCATTATATTCCTTAAGAATGGTCACGCCTCCCAGTCCCATATTTATATGCAGTCCAAAAGAATAATTTTCGGTATGGTCATTTTCCTCTGTCAATTTGTAAAGGAAAATGAACCTTAAATACATTTTACTGTAGGAATGTGTAAATTTGCCATGCAATCAACATCCCTACAATTCGGTACGTTAAGGTCCATTTTCCCTTAGACTTTTACAAAGGAAAATGAACACAGCGAAAATTATTCTGATGGACTGCATACAGATATATGACCGGGAGGGGCCCAGTCTTAAGAGATATAATAAGTAGGAAGAACATTTGGACATACAAGGTTTTAAAATAATAATAATAATGTTATTTGTTTTACGTCCCACTAACTACTTTTTAAGGTCTTCGGAGACGCCGAGGTGCCGGAATTTAGTCCCGCAGGAGTTCTTTTACGTGCCAGTAAATCTACCGACACGGGGCTGTCGTATTTGAGCACCTTCAAATACCACCGGACTGAGCCAGGATCGAACCTGCCAAGTTGGGGTTAGAAGGCCAGCGCCTTAACCGTCTGAGCCACCCAGCCCGGCAAGGTTTTAAAAGAAAGCCATCGAAATGCTATTTAAACACAATTTTGCATGCGTAACGTACATTTGTGGCATAATAATAAGATTTTTAAAATTCTGGAAATTACCGTACCAGTAATTTAAAAAATCAAATTTGTATATATAACTTTTGCATTAAACACATGTTCACTACAATTCATTGAAACTTAATTCCTTAACTGAAATAAATTCTTCATGGAGTTACAGTACATCAACAACATAGTCTTCTCCAGGAATACGCAAGGCACTGCTGTAGAAAGTACCGTAGCCTGCATGAGCAGAAAACGAAAGGACCAGGAAGGAAACTACAGTACTACTACTGGAAATATAATCTATAGTTAGTACTAAGCACGACTGAAAACGAATTGTGAATGGATTTCCAGTCACGCTCGGAACCGATTATAAGCCTTTGAACTTCACGAGCAAATTAATAATATATTATCCGAATCATCACTGAAAGTGGATAGATGTATTCCCGCGATCATGGAATTTGTCAACAGCACTATGCACGAGTCCACTGACTAAACACCGTCTGTTGTACATTCTGACTTGTACCTATTTCAGCCGCGGAATACTGAAGCAGAGCGCAATGTTCGTCGATTCCCGACCAGCACCAAATATGTGCATCTTTGGAAGACAACAGATGCCAGGCTACAGAGACTTCGTAATAAGAGGTTCCATGAACCGTTACGAGAGAATGAACTGTTTCTGGTGAGGAAACCAGCCGTATCGGGACGACTGGAATTTGCCAAGTTATACACTGAACCGTTTAAGATAATAAATCCTTTAATAACAATGCTTACAGGATCCAAAGTTTGAGTGAATCTGCAAAGAGCATATTCGAGAGTTTCTTCCTTCGACTCTTCGTTTATGGAAAGCCCATTCGCAGAAATTCTTTATCTCCTTTGCTCTATGCTGTAAAGTTTGACATTCGTCGAAAGATTCGCTGATCGTTATTCTTTCCTGGGTACTACTACTAATAATAATGTTATTTGCTTTACGTCCCACTAACTACTTTTACGGTCTTCGGAGACGTCGAGGTGTCGGAATTTAGTCCCGCAGGAGTTCCTTTACGTGCCGGTAAAATTTCCGACACGAGGCTGTCGTAATTGAGCACCTTCAAATACCTGGGTAATACTACCAGAGAGGAACCACTTGCTGGAGTTTAAAACACAGCTCTGTATATTGTTCGAAAGAAGGAGAGTCACCAGTAAACCACGATAGTTTTAAATTTTAGTAACGGGAGTGAGGAAACCGTATGTCCGACTCCTTGGCTGAATGGTAAGCGTACTGGCCTTCGGTTCAGAAGGTCCCGGGTTCGATTCCCGGCCGGGTCGGGGGACTTTAATCGGTTCTGATTAACTCTTATGGCTCGGGGACTGGGTGTATTTGTCCGTCCCAACACTCTCCTCATCATATTCAGACAAGATACCACACTACAAACCAACGCAGGAACACGCAATAGTGATAACATCCCTCCATATAGGGTTGGCGTCAGGAAGGACATCCGGGCGTAAAACTGGGCCAAATCCACATGTGCGACGCAGTTCGCACCCGCGACCCCACAGGTGTGGGAAAAAGCGGTAGGAAAAGCAGAAGAAGAAGTGATGAAACCGTATACATCGAAGGTTGCGAGTATCTTTAGTGTTTTTGTGAGTGGGTTAACTCTTTCCAAGATGCGGAGCCGATGACTTTGGGAAGTAGAGTATCTTAGTGCGTAAGTTCCCTGAAACGCTAGCGGAGAGCAATTCACGCCTATTTACGAAGCTAATATGAATATCGCCGTTGCCGGGACGAAACCTCCTATGTGATAATATCTTTGGAGATATACTGACCCGCAGCGCACACATTATGAAGAGCGAGAATGCGTTGACAACATGCACACAATATTACACCTTAGCTGACAGAACCTTACCGGCCAAAGTTCGAAGCTAAAATAATTCACATAGGAGGTATTGTCCCGGCAGCGACGATATACAGAACAAGTTACAGCTGTTAGCTAAGGCAAATAAATACAGGTTTCAAGTATTAGTATTATTCTACTTGTAAATTAATGTTAAACATCATTTATTCGACCAATGGATACACGATAAAACAAGCTATCTCACTGGCCACAGATGATGTATTCACCTACCAAAGTACGATATAAAATAAGGCACATTGGTGGCCTAAATTGCCTGTGGATGCAGAGTCAGCTTCGGCCATGCCGGTGGCTCTACAGCTCTGTACTCCGACCGACCAACCGAGCAGAGAAGGACTCGGCGTGCCGGTGGCTCTGCAGCTCTGTACTCCGACCGACCAACAGAGCAGAGAAGGACTCGGCGTACCGGTGGCTCTACAGCTCTGTACTCCGACCGACCAACAGAGCAGAGAAGAGCTCGGCATACCGGTGGCTCTACAGCTCTGTACTCCGACCGACCGACCAACAGAGCAGAGTAGGGTGCGGTATACCGGTGGCCCTACAGCTCTGTACTCCGACCGACCAACCGAACAGAGAAGGACTCGGCGTACCGGTGGCTCTACAGCTCTGTACTCCGACCGACCAACCGAACAGAGAAGGACTCGGCGTACCGGTGGCTCTACAGCTCTGTACTCCGACCGACCAACCGAACAGAGAAGGACTCGGCGTACCGGTGGCTCTACAGCCCTGTACTCCGACCGACCGACCAACCGAGCAGAGTAGGATTCGACTACCGGTGGCTCTACAGCTCTGTGCTCCGATCGACCAACCGAGCAGAGTAGGGTTCGGCATACCCGTGCACATGGCTCTATGGTAACTTTACAGCTCTTAATTCGGGAGACGGAGAGGGGTTCTGGTTCCCACCGTCGGGTGTCTTGAGAATGGTTTTTCGTGGTTTTCCATTCTCCTGCACTATTGCGAATGCCGGGGCAGTTCCTATTTTAGGCCAAGGCAGCATCCACTCTACCAAATATCTCATCACTGCCTTAAATCCCCCTTGCCTGAGACACCGTATAGGAGTCCCACCATAACCTGCCCGTATAGAGAATGAAAACTTTACCCACTCCCACCCCATCCAAAGCAGCGAGAGTGTGAAAAGTGAGAATGTGTGTGTGTGTGTGTGTGTGTGTGTGTGTGTGTGTGTGTGTGTGTGTGTGTGTGTGTGTGTGTGTGTTGGTCCAAGATCTATCCACGCGAGGACTTGAAACATTTCGGCGAATTTCGTAATGCCGTGCGAAGTGAGGTTTACGTTATGGCTCTTGTAAAAGTAACGGACCGAGCAATTTGTTTACAAACATGACCTTGCTAAAAGTCAATGCGGTGGAGGCCTCTGCCGTGGGTCTGTGGTGGCAATTTGGCCGCGCAGTTAGGGTCGGTAGCTATGAGCTTCCATTCGGGAGATAGTGGGATCGAACCACACTGCTGGCAGCCCTGAAAATTTCCCATTTTCACACCAGGTAAATGCTGGAGCTGCACCTTAATGAAGGCCACGGCGGCTTCCTTCCCATTCGTAGGCCGTTCCTATCCCATCATCGTCATGAGACCTATCTGCGTCGGTGCGACGTAAAGCAAGTTGTAATCAAATGATGATGAACTCGTGTCCTCTTCACGAGGTGGTGCACCCCCAATGGAGGTGAGCTGCACGTACCATTTCAACCAAATACCATTCTTAAATTTCTGTCAGTACCGGGAATTGAACCCGGGCCCCCGAGGACTATAGCTAATATCACTAACCGTTACGCTACGGAGACGTACGTTGTAAACAAATGAAGGCAGTCTTCGTGGTACTTGAACTTTCGTTGCCAGACTGAGGCAATATTCAGTATTTATTCGTGAGGACTTTAACTGGCGAGCATCTGTGTTAAGATTTATAGCCATGACTAGTATTTTCTACCAATGTAGGTGACTAGAAATATTTATGGAGTGCGAACATGTGAGTACAATGGATTGTTCAACAGCGTATCATAGAGCTACGTAACATTAACTGTGATATTTAAATGTAATGAAGTCGAACTCTAGACACTCACAAGTGTTTAAACGTATCCAAGTGAGTAAATCAAGGATACTTGGATGAGACCACCCGCGTTAAATAGAACATGACTTAAGAAATATTTTAGAAGAGTGTTAAACTTTACTTCGTGAGTTACCCTATACTTGCTGCTATGGTGATGGCGTCAAATGTGGAGTTTATCTGGTGCAGTATAATGGAGTCCTGCTGTCCAATTCTGGAAATCGTCATTTGTCATAAGATGGAAATGTAGTCCGTTTCCGGAAAATGGTTTTCCGTGGTTTCCCGTTTTCACACCAGGCGAATGCTGAAGCTGTACCTTAATAAGACCACGGCCGCTTCCTTCCAACTTCCAGCCCTTTCCTATCCCATAGTCACCATAAGACCTTTTTTTGCTATTTTGCTTTACGTCGCACCGACACAGACAGGTCTTATGGCGACGATGGGATAGGAAATGCCTAGGAATGGGAAGGAAGCCGCCGTGTCCTTAATTGAGGTACAGCCCCAGCATTTGCCTGGTGTGAAAATCGGAAACCACGGAAAACCATCTTCAGAGCTGTCGGCAGGGGGATGCGAACCCACTATCTCCTGGATGCAACCTCACAGCTGCGCGCTCCTAACGGCACGGCGAACTTGCTCGGTGCCAGAAGACCTATCTGTGTCGGTGGGACGTGAAACAAATTGGAAAAAAAATCAAAATGTTGTTCGGCCCGACCCGATGACAGTCCAATGAAGCGAGGCAGATGAAAAAACACTTCGTAACTAAATGTAACATCGGGAAATGACTGGGATATATTTTATTAACCTAAAGTAGGAAGTTAGTGATATGTTTTATTTTGATTGTAACTTATACCAGTTGTATTTTGATAGAATTTCATTTAAGGACTTACCAATTTAACTTGTCGTCCAAGAGTTCGAGTTCATTCTTGATTGTCAGTTTATTTACATTATTCGTGGTATCTTTGCCTTGGGTTTTCACTCGGTGGTTAAGTGAATTAAAATGGTTAACATGTATTCCAGTATCACAAGAATTAAATTCGGTCTATCATAATAAATGTAGCTATGTCTTTACAGCCAGCGCAATCACTGGTGCCCACCACAGTTGAGTTACATTACTTAATCATGAATGTTTAATTGAGGCGGATATTCATCTAAGCTGACAGATTGTGTGCTCTTCTGTATGAATTGTTCATGTGCGTGGTGCTTTCTAATATTGCGTTGGAAATAACACATATTCGTGGAAATGTGCGGAATATCACAGAATCCTCTTTTAGTGAGCCCGTAGTTGCTCCTTGTTGTTAAATGTTCTATGGAAGAGAACAAGATTTGGTACTTGCCATGAGAGTGTATTGTAATTAGCACGAGATTTTGCATTTGTACGTCGAAGTCCATTTTGAAAGTTAGAGCTATGATATTCTATCCCCTTTATATTTTCTGTGATTGCATAGTAAATTTTTTTATCACTGGGACTGTATGCTATTGTGTTCATCATCTTTGTTTTCCTGTGGAAAATATGCAGCATCCATTATTTCTTCTGAGCTAATCCTGATGACATTGAATCAGGGGCGTAGCCAAAGAGGGTTACTGGAGGTTAGATCACCTCCCCCCCTCCCGGAGGGAAATTTTACAGTAAGAAAATAAACAGAAACTAAATAAACATTCAGTGACATAATTGTAGAACCAACCGACCTGTGGAATCTATTTTATAAGAAGCCTCGAAAGTTGGAAAATTGAATACTATTCGCAGTTGTGTTCTATCATCATTTTGTCACTATAACCCGCCCCATCGGCCCATGGTTCCTACGCTACTGTATTGAATAAATGCGTTATTGCATAATAGGCACGTGTGTCTTGTTGAGACGACATGGGTTTGAATGGATCTGAAAAAAACTTGTGTTTTTCGTTCTGCATCTGTATGTGCTTTACCTAACTTCGGTCCTTAACTATTTCGAGTTGACTTAAACTCATGTGAATTACATCTGTAACTGTATTCATTCTGCTTCCCATTTATTCTGGTAGATGGCACGGGCGTTCCATCTCATGTTCAAGATCTTTCTTTGACTTATTTATCTTCTTGTTGCTCCTTGATCTTTTAAAACCTGACCTATCCGAAAAGAAAATGGAGACAATAAGCCATAAGATCGCTTTCTTGTACTATCAACAGTTTTTATTCGGTTTAAAGACGGCTAATGTCCCAGGTCTCTCTAGTTTCGTGAGATTCGTAGTAGTTTTCTTGGTTAGATGATAGCGGTTGCAGAGTGGGCATCAGCTGGTCCGACAACTCTGCACTCCCACCACCAACCGAGCAGAGGAGGAGTGGCCGCGGTACTAACGTAGCTGTGCGCCTCTGTATTCGGGAGACAAAGAGGGCCTTTGTTCACACCGTCTGCTGTCCTGAGAATGGTTCCATTCTCCTGCACTAAGGCGAATGCCGTGACAGTTTCTAGTTTTGGCCACGGCCGTCAACCCTCTCACCTCCGCACATCTTCACCGTAACAAATCTCCCGGCCTGAGAGACGACGTCACCGTCTAGGAGGCCCGCCTCCCCCTTCAGGGTAGGAACGAAAACATTTTAGTACTAGTAACTGACTTCATATAATTTTCTTCCCTCCGTTTGTTGCATTATATTCAGCTTTCCTTTAGCAGGGTTAGCGCGAGACTTCGGTAAAATTGATTGGATCCTATTCATATTTAACCTATTCAATGTATTCATCTATGGCTATATTTATATTTAAGACTCTCTCTCTCTCTCTGTGTGTGTGTGTGTGTGTGTGTGTGTGTGTGTTGGCGAGATGTAGTGTTTACAGTGCACTATGTCTTCTGGTATGGGCTATATCAAATTTGTTACTTTCATTGACCTGTCTCAGTCTCATCCTTGGCTTTGACATTATGAAAGTGACTGAGGTATGAGTGATGCTAGTAATACCATTCCTTATGCAGCCAGTAGCTTTTATGAATGGTGTGAAAATATCGCTCATAGGGTTGGTTGGTGCATGCATTTCAGTGGGCTTGGCAGACTGATATGTAATAGCAACGGCTGGCTTGGTGAGGAAAGCAACGGGAAACTACTTCACTCCTCATTTCCCTAGTACGCCTCTTCAGTGACGCCTAGGCTATTTATGCCAGCTGTTGGCGGAGCCGCAGAGGATCAAACCAGCCTTCGGGCTGAATACCTAACATACATAGATACGTGTGTGTGTGTTGTAGTTTCTTTATTTACATCATGTCGGCGGTTTTTCCCTGTTTATTTTGCATCTAGACGTGACAGCTGATATACATACTGTTTATTTGCCTTGTATGCTGGAGTGATAGTATTGATAATGTGACTTGAGTAAAGGAACTTGGTTCGCTGCGTCGGAAATATTTTTACGAAATCGGTCAAATCCCAGTTCTCTAGGAGACGCTTGGTCTACACTTCGCCGAAGTTATGCTTGAGACAAGGTTATTTTTCTTTGGAGGATGAGAAGGTAAGAAGTCAGTACGGTAGTGTCGTGATGTTTGGGACTAGTCGACGAGACATTTTTGGTCTAGACCGTTCAAGCTAATTTTCCTGTAATGTTACGTATCATACGACGAGTTAAATTATGGAACTGCTCTTGCATAATAGTGGTATCTGATTGATACTGGGATAAAGTGTGAGAAATGGGGTGCATACAGCCGATAACTGCGAACAGGGATTGTTCTTTAATTAATTTATCTTCTTTACTGATAATAATTGTACCGGGCGGTACACCTCCACGCCGCTAATTCAAACTTTGCGCCAGTTGAAACTCCCCTACTGGAAGAAGTCTGAACCTTGTCTTATGTGTTAATTTTCAAGTTACCCTGAAGATGTCACTACTTGGAAATTTTGAAGTTTCTGAACTGTGTTGTTTTCGATGTATTTTTGTTTTGCTTGTAGTAAGAAGTGTGAACATTCTCTTCTAGAGGACACTACTGAAGAACTACAATGGTGCACCCTAGTGCGAAGTGAAAGAACTGTTTTTTTGGAGAAAATTTAATTTCAAAAGTTTGTTCTTTGCTAAATTTCTTTCAGTCATTGTTTAAGTTGGCAATATTAACCCTTTCCTTCCCCTTGTTTTGAATTTAGCCAATCCCGAATTTCTTTAATTAATTTTCCACCAATAATGTGTTTCTTCTTCATCTTGTGTAGGGGTTTTCTTTATCCACCTATAAAATAATTGTGGGCGGGTGTTTTCCTTCCTGAAATGCCTCGAACTTTCTGCGAGAGTATATAAACTGCTGATTTTAGGGTCTCTGGGCCACTTCAGTACCAACTTTCAGTGTGTAAAGTACATAGCAGGGGGCGGGAAGCGCCTCTTTCTTCGGGGAGCAGTTCAACACCAAGGTAATGGCCTTTTAATAACTTATTTTCTTGCTAGCTCAGCAGTTTAACTCTCGGGGCGGGTCCGAAGCGTTTCTACCATGTAACTTTCCCTAAAATGTAAAGACTCTTAGCATCTATTCTCTCTTAAAGCTACATATTGGGATAGAGAGTGCTTAACCCTCTCGAGCTCCCACTCATATTGTTTTGAGGTGAACTTATTTCTCACAACCGATTCTTCCTTAATGTAATGTAAATTGTTCTTTTCTAAAGTCACCTCCGTAGTATGGGATTAGCCCTTGCATTAGCGGCCTAGAGCCAGATTAGGTTTTAAACAAAATGTATTAGGAGTGCAGATCGCCTCCTCTCAAATTGTTATTTTAGAGGTCATGTACTTAACCTTTTTCTCACTTAATAGACCTCAGTAGGTTGGGTATGTTACCCCTGTGTATATGTCCTTAGAGGACAACTTGAAGGTGGAGTTTAGTGTGCCCTTTGATAGGCTTAATCTTTGAGAGCAGATCGCTCTTTTGAAATTTGTTTCTGCGCGCCTCGAGGAGGCTTTATGATGTAATTGGGAGCAAGTGCTCCTGGGCTTGATTGGGGTCTTCTGCCCCTTTGTTGAATTCTGTATATCGTAAAGTTGGGCTAATTGCTCAAGAATTGTGTGTCTGGCTCTCGGAGCCCAAATCCTGTAATTGTACATTCTCGATTAGTGGTTTTGCTACTCTGTACCTGCCATTATTGTTATTTCTTGTTTTTTGCTAAGAAAATATAACCTTGTTAAATTTTAAATTCACTTTAATTTCGTAGCCTGAGACCTGTTCACCCCCCGCACCTTCTTTCACCTCTAACTACCACGGAAAACTCCGTAACAATAATAATAATAATAATAATAATAATAATAATAATAATAATAATAATAATAATAATAATAATAATCGTATGGCCTCAGCTACTGTGTGCAGACATTTCAATTTGACGCCATCTGGCTGTCTACTCGTCAATTTCGACGTTCCGTTTTACTCTAGGCCCACTAGATGGCAGACAGCGTAAACCGGATCTCTCTTGGGCGTCTATCACTGAGATTTAATGACTTTGTTGTCGGGTAAATACAAAATGTATCACCAGAGATCTTTTACATGCCGACATCGTACGACATGGAGTGTCGAATGGACTTTTTTCCGCCCTTCAAAAATCCGACTACCTTTGCCGGGTTTGATCCCGCTATCTTCGGATCCGGAGGCCGACACTCTACCACGCATCCATAGAGGCAGCTTTCTTTACTGATGAATTCATATTTTGGTTTTAAACAAGTGTTTTCTCTGCGGGTCCTCTTCCTTAATGCGAGTTTAACCTCTTTCTTCGAAACCGTGGTAACCTTGCACGTTTATATTGGTATCTAACCATTTATTTAGGTGGCCCTCCATGCTTATTTATGTGAGCGAGGTACTCCCTTTTATTCTTTGGGCTTTGGGTCCTTTTATTTCGTCAGCCTTCACTTCCTTTTAATTTTTGCTCTTGATAGGAAGTTTGAAAAACAACATTGATTCCCTTGTGTGTGGGCATAATTATTTATTGGGCCCATTCATTCTATTTATTATATTTCTTCTAGGGCTATAAAATTGTTCTACGATGCATTTGATTTGTCCCTTCTCTTTTTATTGGCACCGGACTAGTTGGCGCTGCAGTTAGGGGCGCGCAGCTGTGAGTTTGCATCAGGGAGATACTGGGTTCGAACCCCACTGTCGGCAGCCCTGAAGATGGTTTTCCCTGGTTTCCAGTGTGGCTGTACCTTAATTAAGGCCATGGCCGCTTCCTTCCCACTCCTAGACCTTTCCCATCCCATCGTTACTATAAGATCTATCTGTGTCGGTGTGACATAAAACAAATTGTAAATATACGTAGGTCGAGTCATAAGTCATGGCAACAATTTATTTTTTCTCGCGAACAGGAGAGAAACTCTAAGATATGCATTTGGAAACGTACGGTACGTACTTGCGTATGTTGCCACTAGATGGTGTATGTAAACAACAGTGTGGGTCTACGCATGCCCCCAAGTTCAGTGTGTGTCCGTCTCGTTGGCTGAATGGTCAGCGTACTGGCCTTCGGTTCAGAGGGTCCCGGGTTCGATTCCCAGCCGGGTCGGGAATTTTAACCTACATTGGTTAATTCCAATGGCTCGGGGGCTGGGTGTCTGTGCCGTCCCCAACATCCCTGCAACTCACACACCACACATAACACTATCCTCCACCACAATAACACGCAGTTACCTACACATGGCAGATGCCGCCCACCCTCATCGGAGGGTCTGCCTTACAAGGGCTGCACTCGGCTAGAAATAGCCACACGAAATTATTATAGTTCAGTGTGTGAGTGAGAGCGTCACAAAATGGAAGTCAACAAGCAGGAGCCGCCTTATTTGCCTGACCTGTCTGAGCCCATGAGACTATGATATAATCCCCAAAGGCAAGAAGCCATTATATGGAAAACGGTTTGCTAACAAAGAGGCCATCGTAACAGCATTTCGGAGAGAGGTGTCACACGTTAGCGATACACATGCAGCGAATGGTATTCAGCGCCTGCCCCATCGCTGGCAACGCACAGTGGACACCTTGGGTGATTATTTCGAAGGTCTGTAACCAGTGGAGACCTGTCCTTTGTACGTAGTCTTGTGTATTTGCTGTCTATACCATAATAAAACAATGTTTACCAATGACCTGTGCTCTGTCACTTTCCTACGAGAATATCCTACAGTCAGAATTAGTCTTCAAGCACTATGCATAAGTACATTCCCTATACTTCCAAATGCGTATCTTAGATTTTCCGTGTTGACTCCTGTTCGCGAGAAAAAAGTAGTTGCCATGACTTATGACTCGACCCTCGTATATATCGGGAACATCTTCTACCGAGATGGTGGGTAAAAGTCCCGGATGTGATGTAACTAATGGAAAGTGATAATATCACCGGTACTCATGTCCCCCTGCTATGTTTATTCTCATCCTATCCAAGGAAAATGTGTATATGAGTACCTTCTGCATCCTTTCAATGTTATTAAAATATTGACCTATTTTCACCTCTCCTTTCCTTATTTTGTTTTAATAAATTTGGCAATCCATTTATCCTTCCTTAGTTTAGTTTCCCTTTAGCTAGTTGTTTTTCCTCATCTTGGTTGACGCGAGTTCAACTCCAAACTGGTTCTTCTGTTTGCTCTGGTCGAGTTAACGAAGAAATGCCCCTATATACTAATTTTTCCACTGTGCATGTATTGCCTGTTGTTTATGTTTAATATTCATTATTTTGGGTACCCACTGATACTGAGTGCTAGAGGTTAGGGGTTGGAGAGGGAGAGAGAGTGAAATGAAAAGGGGGTGGTGGTGGTGGTGCACATCTTCGAATTATATTTTCCTCATAATGAGAATTGAAAGTAGAGTTTTCTATTTAATTAGGTATGAATCCCAATCATACTTGTGCTGTTAGTGTGAATTTAGTTTATGAAGGGATGCATTTGTTAAGGAAATACTTTCTTTTGTGAAATCATGCAATTTGTTTAATCTCCTAAAGCACGTTCTACTCATGTTGAGTTGATAGCATCCAGCCAGCAGCAGTAAATAAGAGCACGACCTGGATTAGTATACTTCCAATACTGACCTGAAGATAAATTTTGTTAAACTGTGAATCGAATCCAGATAACATAAAATCAAATACAATCTGATTTTCGAAATAAGTTAAGATAGTATTCAGCATAGAATAGCTTTTGTATTAAAACTTTAATTTGTAATTGTTAGTGATCATTCCCGTCATCTTCTAAAATTAGGAATTTGATCACTAAAATACACATATTTGACCTTATAATTTTTTATTTTATCACTCCTCTCCTGAATATAAAAGGCTTCGTATATCGATGGCTTACTTCTAAAACCTCGTATGTCCCAATGTTCAACCTGTCCATTATGTACCTTAAAGACTGGTCACACCTCCCAGCTACACACAGATATGCAGCCCACCAAAACAATTTTCCTTGTGTTCATTTTCCTATAGTTGTGTGCAAAGGAAAATGAACCTTAAATACTGTAGGAGCATGTAAATTCTCTCGCAAACAACATCCCTACAATACGGTACGGTAAGGTCTATTTTCCTTTACATATTAGCATAGAAAAATGAACACAACGAATCTTACTCTGATGGACTGCATATAAATATGTGACTGGGAGGCGTGACTAGTCTTGAATACTATAATGGGTAGGAAGAGCATTGGGACTTACGAGGTTTTAGAAGTAAGCCGTCGATATACAGTATCGACACATAGATGAATTTCAAAACAGGTTCAGTAAGTACGGTATATCGTCGGCTTCTAAAACCTCGTATGTTACAATGTTTTTTTCCACTTATTCTATTCCTTAACAATGGTCACGCCTCCCAGCCACATATTTATATGCAATCCATCAGAACCTTTTTCGTAGTGTTCATTTTCCTGTGCAGGCGTGTAAAGGAAAATGGACCTTACCATACAGTGTTGTAGGGATGTTGTTTTCATGGCGAATGTAAGCACTCCTGCAGTTTAACGTATTTAAGGTGCATTTTCCTTTATACATAGCCATAGGAAAATGAACATAACGAAAATTGTTCTGATGGACTGTACATCCAATTGTGGCTGGGAGGCGTGACCAGTCTTAACGAAGAAAATGGATAGGAAGTGCATTGGGAGATACTATGTTTTAGAAGTAATCCATCGATATATGAAACGTACGTGTGTACTATTGTGCAGTATTCAGACTTTAACTTCGCGGGTACCGCATATGCGAAACTTTCATTGCTCTGATTATTGCCTCCCATTGTGTGTGAAGGCGGTAGAATAATACCCACGGTAACTCCTGCCTGTCATAAAAAGCAACGAAAAAGGAATCCAGAGTCTCTCAACTTAGGAGCGTGGTTTGGCGACCACAGGGACCTTAGCTGAGTCCTGACATTGCTTCAACTTACTTGTTCCAAGCTGTTCACATTCATATATCCTATCCGGCCTCCCTTGGTCAACTCTTGTTCTTTTCCGACCCCGACGGCATTAGGTTTCTGAGGCGTAGTGAGTCCTTCATTTTCACGCTCTACGTGGCCCTTGTCGTTCTTTGGTCGATTCCTTCAGTTTTCGAAGTGTCGGATCCCTTCCATTTTTCTCTCTGATTGGTGTTATATAGAGGATTGTTGTCGAGTTGACTTCCTCTTAAAACAATAGTCACCACCACCTGTAATTAATGACCATGCGTAATGAATTACAATACTGTGTGTAGTGAATTACCTTTCTCTAAGAAGAGCGGTGAGAAATGGCGTGTTACTATAGGGACATGATGACGTAATTCTTTAATTTGCTGTTAATTACTTAACGCACACGCGAATGCCCTTTTTATTTTAGCGTAGAAAACCTGCAGACCTGTATTTCCCGTGAGTCACTCGTAACAAAGGTGCGTGACCCGAAGGAGACATATCATAGCGTCCTGTTGGCCAGGATATTAACGAAATTACATTCGCCGAGCTATGTCTTGTGGTGGTGACAGGAATTCTCCTCAATATGCAGCGGTCTGGGTGTGCAATATCGTCCATTCACGCGAACTAAATACTAATCGCTTTCGTGCGTTATACTTTTCCCATGTGCCCTGTTCTGAGATATCAAGTAATTCCTTCTGTCGTTCATCACGTTCACTTTAAAAGTCTGTTTATTATACCAAAATATAGAAAATATATCATCGTATGTTTGTGAAAACTATATATTAAAAAATCCCTCCAACACAAAAGCTATTATAGTTGGACAATCGAAGTTAATGACATTACAATGACTTTAGACAGCCATTCACTCACTCTATCTGGTACAAAAATTCCATATGAAAGTTCGGTAAATAATATCGTCGCTTCACCGGTAAAACGTTGTATTCCACAAATCTCTTCCTATCGATAATTCTCCTTAAGTCTGGTCACGCCTCCCAGCCACGTATGGATATGCAGTCCATCAGAACAAATTTCGTTGTGTTCATATTCCTATGCCCATATGTAAAGGAAAATGATCCTTACTGTACCGTACTGTAGGAATGTACGTTTGCATTACGTATTTACGCACTCCTAGTGTATAATGCATGTAAGGTTCATTTTCGTTTACTCGGCGGCATAGGAAAACGAACACAACGGACATTGTTCTGATGGACTGCGTATCCATATGTGGCTGGGAGGCGTGACCTGTCTTAAGGAGAATAATGGATAGGAAGAGCTTTGTGGGATACAACGTTTTACCGGTTGAGCGACGATATATATGTTGTTATAAGTGAAAACCTAAATTGGAATGAACATGCCACTCGTATCTGTAACAGAGTATATCGATGGCTTTCTTTAAAAACCTCGTAAGTCCGAATACTCTTCCTATCCATTATATTCCTTAAGACTGGTCACGCCTCCCAGGCCCATATTTATATGCAGTCCAAAAGAATAATTTTCGTTATGGTCATTTTCCTCCGCCTCTTTGTAAAGGAAAATGAACCTTAAATACATTATACTGTAGGAGTGTGTAAATTTGCCATGCAATCAACATCCCTACAACACGGTACGTTAAGGTCCATTTTCCTTTAGACATCAGCAAAGGAAAATGAACACAGCGAAAATTATTCTGATGGACTGCATTCAAATATATGACCGGGAGGCGTGGCCAGTCTTAAGGGATATATTAGGTAGGAAGAACATTTGGACATACGAGGTTTTAAAAGAAAGCCATCGATATGTCTCATTCCATCCTTTGAAATACTACCAAAATATTTTACCGTTAAGTATGAAAGCCAGGCTTATAAAAACATTAGTTCGCTCTATATTTTATTACTGTGATCCTGTATTCATAAATGCAACGAAAGCATAGATTAGAAAGATACAAAAGACCATGAATTCCTGCATCAGATTTATATTTTACTCACGCTATGACACACGTCACGCCTTATTACAAGCAATATTCCTTCCTAAAATTTGAAGAACTCAGAAATCTTCGTGTTGGTGTTCAGATCAATAACTGACAGAATTCCCCAGTACCTGTTATCAAACTGTACATACCTTTCCTCTTTTCACCAGCATTATACACGCTCTGTTGCTACCCTTGCCATTCCCATTAGCAGGTCAGCTGCCTATAATCGCTCATTTATTGCGACGGGAACTAGACGATGGAACTCTGTTCCAAATAATCCGCAGTAGTAACTCATTCGAGTCTTTCAAGTCTTCCTCCAGAAAGTACCTCTTACAGTAGATGCATAAACCAACGGTATGAATCTTGATTAGTGAATGATGGTGAGTGTGTGTGAGTAATTTCGTTCATTTTACTTAAATTTAATTTAGTAGTTTGACAAATGATATGCACATATGTATGTTGCATTTATTTTGAATTCATATTGCAAATTACTTTCTTTAAAATATTTAATATTCTCCATAATTTTGCTTTACAATGACGTGGTTAAGTGTAAGAGAGGACCATGAGTCCTAACTTCACCCTTACTAAGGACAAATAATAAAATAAATAAAAAACAAGGACTCGTTTTGTAGACAATGGAGAAATTATTTCAGTGTTCTTCGACACAATTATAATATAATCAAATGTTTGGGCGTAGAATATTTTGGCTACTTGAACGTACAGTATGACACACAGAATAAAATGTTTATATGGGAGGTGGAGAAGATTATTGTCTTCAGAGAAAGTTAACTGGCACCATACTCCCCTTAACACTAATAAGAAGAGGAAAGATATCGATGGCTCACTTATAAAACCTCGTAAGCCTCAATGCTCTTCCTATCCATTCTATTCCTTAAGGCTGGTCACGCCTCCCAGTCACATATTTATATGCAATCCATCAGAGTAATTTCCGTTGTGTACATTTTTCTATGCTGAGATATAAAGGAAAATAGACCATACCTTACCGCATTGTAGGGATGTTGTTTGCAAGCGAATTTACACACTCCTACAGTATAATGTATTTAAGGTTCATTTTCCTTTCTACACAGCTATAGGAAAATGAACACAAGGAGAATTGTTCTGATGGGCTGCATATCTATGTGTGTGGCTGGGAGGCGTGACCAGTCTTAAGGTATATAATGCACAGGAAGAGCATTGGGACATACAAGGTTTTAGAAGTAAGCCATCAATATAATACGCTCACCTTCGAAAACTGAGTATCGGTAAAGAAATGGAAGGCTCAAAAATAGAGAAAAAGCTAAGGAAACCCTACTCATTGTAAAGCTGATATCATTGGGATTGGAAGAGTTCACCATGATCACAAAATTCCAGAGCCTGAGCTATGATTGTATTCTCAAAGAAATCAACCGAGGCAAAGTGTATGAAAGAGAAAGTAACAGATTCGGATGTAAAAATAGTTACACCTTTAATATGGCAGTTAAAGACCTGTATGCAGTGGGCTATTGTTTTTCCCTCATTTGCCTCACAAATGTAACTAATTAGTTAATAGGTACGCTGCTAACACAGGCATTACAGTAACAATAGTGGCTACCCAGCCTCTCGCCCTGTCCTAATTCCGCTTGCTCGTGTTCAGCCCGAGCACAGCGACAGTGACAAACTAGGCTGTGCAAATAATTTAAATCTGGTGAAATGAAGTAAAATATATCATGTCCTACGAAACCTTGCAGTTTTCTATTTTATCAAGTTATTTTGTCACATTTGCAGTGCAATTTGAAAAGGATGCTGCCAGAACGGTGGAGTTAAATAGCAATGGTAAGGTGAAAAACTAAACGAAACATTCCGACAAAGGAGTAGTGCTTCGAAAATGTAGCAGACTTTGGGTTCGGAAGAATTAGGAGTAAGGAGACTAATTGTTCGATTAAGCAAAATGACCGGGAGAGTTGGCCGTGCGGTTAGGGCGCGCGGCTGTGAACTTGCATCCGGGAGAGAGGGGGTTCGAATCCATCCCACTGTCGGCAGCCCTGAGGATGTTTTTCCGTGGTTTACCATTTCTACAGCAGGCAAATGGTGGGGCTGTACTTTAATTAAGGCCACGGCCGCTTCCTTCCAACTCCTAGGCCTTTCCTATCCCATCGTCGCAATAAAACCTATCTGTGTCGGTGTGACGTAAAGCCACTAGCAAGAAAAAAAAGAGAAATAAAGTAATATGTTGTGAACTGTCAGCGGAGAGATAGTGTGGTATTTGATTGGTAGACGAATAAGCTTGGGTGGACCATTTAAAGGTAGGTAAGATCATAATATAAAGATAAAGTTATAATTGAAGATGAAAAATTGGGGCAAATATACATTTATAGGAATATGAATTACGGACTGGAATAATTTATCATGGGGTTCGATAAATTTTCAACTTCTTTTGAAATCATTTAAGACTGGGTATATAACGCATAGGGAATCTGACACCTGGGCTACAGCCGTAAATGCAGGTCAATTTTGACTGAATGAATACTATCCTCAGCCCTCTTAACTCATTAAAGCTCAAATTATTTTAACAATATATTATTTTAATTTCTAGTGAAAACAAATGACTATATAAATCTCCTCACGGAAGGTGTGCGGTTTTCATGGAGTAAGCTTTCCTCTTTTATGTTTCCTCTATCAGAGTTACCATACCGTGGGTGTCTAACCACTATTGGAGTTTCCACGTACAGGATAATCTTTTCCTCCTACATACAAGTTTCCTTTCTATATATCTTGTTGCTTTATCCCCACGGTAGTAATGCCCTGACGGGCCTTGGCCTACCAAGTGACTGCTGCTCAGCCCGAAGGCCTGCAGATTATGGTCAGTACGACGAATCCTCTCGGCCGTTATTCGTGGTCTATCTAATTTGTATCGCTGTATTTTTCATTTCAGATGATGCTACTGAAATAGGCTCTTTCCAGCGTTTGCCGAGGGTATAGAAATAACATGATTTCCCGGGACGGCCGAGTACCTCCTGGTGGGTGTCGGGGTCTACGCGTGGGATCTTCAACATTCTACGATACATCGACATTTGAAAGGCTTGCAGTCGATTCGTTAATGAGGCCTTAGGGGTCCATCCTTCAGCACCGTGAAGCACCTATCGTAACGCACAACTGTTCACGACACGTCCACTGAATCACTTAACCAGTTCGATGGTGTTCTAATATTAATCTACTTGACATATTTATATGGATACTGACTTTATAGTTCTGCGAAGGAATTTAATGTAGCATCGAAAATGTGATTTTGTCGACGTACGTATTTTGTAGAATATATCGATGGCTTACTTCTAAAAGTTGCAAACGAATTATAAAATGTGAAGTCTGTCAAATGATTACCCCCATTGATTGAATGAAGTACAATATCGTCGCTTCACTGGTAAAACGTTGTATCCCACAATACTCTTCCTATCCATTATTCTCCTTAAGACTAGTCACGCCTCCCAGTCACACATAGATATGTACCCCATCAGAGCAATTTTCTTCGTGTTCATTTTCCTTTCGCTGTGTGTAAAGGAACATGAACCTTAAATAAAGGAAAATGAACCTTAAATACATTATACTGTAGGAGCATGTAAATTCGCTTGCAAACAACATCCCTACAATACGATACGATAAGGTCTATTTTCCTTACATATTAGCATATAAAAATGAACACAACGAAACTTACTCTGATGGACTGCATATAAATATGTGAGTGGGAGGCGTGACTAGTCTTAAAGAATAAAATGGGTAGGAAGAGCATTGGGTCTTACGAGGTTTTAGAAGTAAGCCGTCGATATGGATATGTACACACACAGAAACATCTTTTTTCTGTCAGCACTATCTCAATAGTAAACTGATACTTGTTCTTTTCTCTGTCAGACTGAGCAGGTAATGAGTATGAGATGAGCATACATTTTTCATGTTTCTTGGTCTGTTATGACAACGTTTGAGCCCCACTGTCAGCAACCCTGAAGATGATCTACATTTATCGTTGAAGTAGTTTCTGTCAACTCGTGATCTATGCATGCAGCGAAATGTACTGGTACAGCTAATTCCTTATAGGTCCAAATGTTGTTAAAGGCATTTTGAGAATGATGTCGAGGTCGGAAGAGAACATCAGTTGACCGAGGGATGTGTGATAGTGATGACAAAAGAATCACACAAGCAAGTACAGTCAAACATTGATATCTCGAACCTCCTACTCGACCTTCCAGTATCTCGAAGTTACTTAAATTTCCCAGCCATTTGTACAATTCTTCAGGTGTATTTATTTCTCTATTACTCGAAATTCGGTTACACAAATTTCTAGACTTGTCAAAGCAAGCATTCCCTCCCTTGAAGCAAAAAATACTCTGTAACTCGAATATTGTGCAACATTAGCGGTGCAATACGGCATTTGTCGTTTGTTAGGAACAGTTAACAAGTAAAGAAAGGGTTACAGTGATGCTGAGAGCTAATATGACGGGAACCGTAAAACTACAACTTATAGTGATCGGGACATCGGCAAAGCCTGGCTGTTTCTCAGGTGTCACGTTCGAAAGCAACCCAGTAAATCGCGGATGATAAGCTCCATTTGGCTGCGTTGTATTGACGAGAAGATTGAACGTGAAGGGAGGAAAGGTTAACGGTAACAAACAGATTAGACTAACGGATTTTTCTTAAGGTGTTAACGAATATATCGTCACTGACTGGACAAAACCTCCTATGTGAAATATTTTAGCTTAGAACCATGGCCGGTAAGGTTCTGTCATCTAAGGTGCAATATTGTGTGAATACTGTCAAGGCATTCTCGCTCTTCATAATGTTCATAATGTATGTGCTGAGGGTCAGTATTTATCTCCAAAAATATTATCCCATAGGAGGTGTCATCCTGGCAACGGCGATATGTTTCTTGTTTCACTATTGTATGTACTGTATTCTGTCTTCTAAAAAGTTACTATTTAAAAGTTACTATTATAAGGAATTATTATGTTAATAAAACCACCTTTCCAATACTCAATGTCCTTTATATTTAGGATAAAACCATTTAATTACAAGTAGGACATGTTTCGCTCAATCATAGTGAGCATCATCAGCTATAGATAACATAAACCATGGTGGGTCAGGGCCCTGATCCTGGTATATATAACGAAAAAATGTCTAATATACATTGATAAAATATGTGAATAACTGTTTTTACCATAAACAGTCTAATGCAATTGAGCGAAGATATAATGGTCAACGATTTATACGAACATTTAATCACTACATCGATGGCTTTCTTTAAAAACCTCGTAAGTCCGAATACTCTTCCTACCCATTATATTCCTTAAGACTGGTCACGCCTCCCAGTCCCATATTTATATGCAGTCCAAAAGAATAATTTTCGTTATGGTCATTTTCCTCTGCCAATTTGTAAAGGAAAATGAACCTTAAATACATTCTACTGTAGGAATGTGTAAATTTGCCATGCAATCAACATTCCTACAATTCGGTACGTTAAGGTTCATTTTCCTTTAGACTTTAGCAAAGGAAAATGAACACAGCGAAAATTATTCTGATGGACTGCATACAAATATATGACCGGGAGGCGTGGCCAGTCTTAAGGGATATAATAGGTAGGAAGAAGATTTGGACATACGAGGTTTTAAAAGAAAGCCATCGACATGCTATAATAACATTTTAAGACATTCATTCCAGTTTACATTTTAAGCAATTTTAATGATCAATTTGTTTTAATAGACATAATATAATCTTATTGATTATTTTTAAATTCTTAAAATTCATATTTTATCAATGTATATTAGACATTTTTTCGTTATATATATCAGGATCAGGGCCCTGACTCACCATGGTTTATGTTATCTATAGCTGATGATTCTCACTATGATTGAGCGAAACATGTCCTACTTGTAATTAAATGGTTTTATCCTAAATATAAAGGACATTGAGTATTGGAAAGGTGGTTTTTATTAACATAATAATTTCTTATTCTGAAATCCAATACGGTTGTAAAATGAGATTTATAACTTGTAATACTATTATAAGGGTTACAATTAAAGTGATGCCGTAAAATAGTTTGTATATTTTAAATACTGTAAAAAATAATGTATTCAGTATTAGCCCGTAGATACATATGATTCAATTACGTGCTGTAAATGCTCAAAAACGGTATTATTTATATCTAGAAATTTGGATAACTCGAAATAAAATTTACCGTTTCGAGATATCGAGGTTCCACCTTATCAGCTGGGTTCGTGTTTGAGCCTCTGCTGCACTCCACGTTACTCAACCAACAATTGGTAATCATTTGCGTGTAGCATCCCACTTTATGGACGTGTAAGGCCGACCTGGTGTCGGGAAAATCCGCTTTGGAGCGACAAATGGAATAGTGCTGTCGCTTTTGCTTTGGGCTAATAAGCAATTCTCCTGTATTTATTCTAGAGCCACCCTCCACTGTCAGGCAATCATGGCCCCAAAATGTGATCCAGGAGCTTGTGTACTCCATGACGTGAGGCATTCAGCAGTGTTCTGAAGATCGAGGTGATCACACCTGCTCTAATATAGTTACAATAGAACCAGAAAATGTGATAATCGCATCACTGTCCAACCCACGTCCTGTATGCCTAATCACATAAAATATGAACAAACACCTGAGATTGAACATACAGAGCCCCACGTAAGCAGGAAAGAATACTCTTTTCCTCTCTAATGGTACTAAGGTTGACAGAAAAGACATTTCTATATATGAAAACTGTCTATGTCATCGGAACTTATTCTGGGTATTTGAAATGAATGTGGAGCTTCAGTTGTCAAATACAATATTATATCGCTACTCAGTGTACTCGATCAAGAGTTGCTAGTCATAGTAAAAGGCAGACTCATTTTACAGTATTTACCTAGAAGAATAAAATTGTTCTCTGAAAACGTGTTATGATGACAGTAATCTTATTGATCGATGTAAATATAAGTTTGATTCTCTATCGCCAAATCGTGAACATTTCTACAAATTTTGACTTAGTTGCAACGAACACGAATTTGTATTTGAACATCGAAGGTCAATAAAACAATATTCAAGGTAATAGTTTGACGTCGTAGTAGGTTGAGAGTAGGGTTTAGCTTTGAGCAGATTGGAACACCTCGTTGGAGACGCCTTAATAGTGGGCTCGAGTCCCTCTATTAGGAGCCCTGATTATGGTTGTCCATGGCACCAGGCAAAGGTTGGGGCTGTATCTTAATTAAGGCTGGGGTAGCTTCCTTCCCACTCCTAGCCCCTGCCTATTCCATCATCGCCATAAGACCTATCTGTGTCGGTGCGACGTAAAGGAAATTGTAAGAAAACAAAACAAAAACATGCAGACGCAGAATGATAAATTTTTGTGAAAGAGCAAGTGGAACAAAATGATCCTAATGTAAATATACAACAGGTATAAATTATATTCTTCAGCAAGCAGACAGGAGAATTGTTGTTATGGGCATAAATATAACAAAGTTGACTAAATGCTGCATGTAAGTGTTGCTCGTGGTGAATGCGAAGCAGAGTTGAAAACAGGACCTGATGCTGACTGGAGAAAACCGACTAGAAATATCTGGAGTGACATATGATAGAAGGATACTTAATCAAGTTAAAAGTAAAGTGATGATGACTACCATCTATAGGTCAGAAATATGGGAAGGAGAACAGGTTCTTTTGTGGACAACGATTATACGAATGCTGAGGTAATTTTCGAGTGCTTCTCTGAAGAAGAGACTAAAGAATGAAGAGATAAGAAAGAGATCCAAAATGGGCCAGGCTGAATGGTTGAAATGGTAAATAACCGATACGGTGCAACGTGGAGATGCTTAAATACGCCAGATTTTCGTGTCGGTAGATAAAACGCTCACGTAAAGGACATAATTTCATGGTGTCGTAGCGTCTAAAGAATAGTTGGGGACGTAAAGCCAATGACTTTAGTGTTGGAGTGACATAATCAAGACGGCGCAGGGATGCGAAATGCAGGGATAAGCCTAATTACAAAGCAACAAGGTTGCTTGTAGGAGAAAAGAGACAGAAGAGCACAAGATAAGACGGAGAGTTGTAAGTGAGGAGAACTAGAGTGGCCGATACAACTGGACTCATTGGTATATGTAAACTTCAAGTGTAGTTTTATGAAAATCAAAACAATCAGCCCGGCGTTAGACTTTGAGGTGGAATTTGCGTGTTATGGAATAATTAGACCAAAGTCTTTTGACGACATCATGATAGGAGTAGTTTCAAAAGCAGTCAACGTACATGGTTCCAGGATTTCATAAGCTTTACAGAAATTGTTATAGCTTGTAATTCCATCATAATAGTATTCTAATGCACTATAAAGACACTGTGTGGAATTATAGTATACCGAACCCATGACTTTGTGCCTTAAGGATTTTTAAATCCAAATGTTAGCACATGAGGCCCCATGTCAATTGTAATGAGAAGCTCGATTTTTATATACCTCTGAGGCGACACGTGGCAAGGAGTTGGCTACCTTCTTTCCCACGCTATGATATGTGACGTCATCCTCACGTGGATGGATACAGAAGAAAGTTTAGGGTGAATAAGTATAAGGAATTAGTAGTGAACGCAGTATAATGAGGGTTCTCTATTTATCTATAAGACAATTGGTCTTTAGTAAGACAGATTTGAGACTGCTAAGCCATTTCAGTGAATATGTCAATGAGAGACGCGCGTGTCTGTTTTCCCCACGCAGAGTCGACAGAAAATAGTGCCTCTCAAATGAGGTCATTTAACCAGTGGTATAAATAATTTTTAAATGTTCATGAACACTGCCGCTAGCAAGTTAGCATGTACGTGGTTACAGCAAAAACTCTTTTAAATACAGTTCCAATAAGTCGGAAAATGTATGCAAATTTCTTTTCAGAAAGGGAGAAATGCCCGGAGAGAAGGGATAGTGCCTATAAAATAAAAAGGGGCGCCGTATTTAAACCTCCTGCATTTATATCATTGACGCGTGAGAGAGAGGGTTGAACTGTTCAGTAAATCGATCGTCAAGAAGTAGACTAAGTCCTACAAACCTAGATTTTGGCGATGTGGCTGGGTCTTGACTCCAAGTGGAGATAGTTGTTCATAGCTGAAGTAATCTGATAAAAGGACAGTCCAGATACCGAAATAATATTTGTAAATGTATAATATTGTGTTGTAAAGAGAAGTAATTCGTGTGCAGGCAACAATCAGTCGAGTTCGATCAACGAAACACCAAGTGAAGGGCATTTCTTTCTTTATGCTTTATTTTTCAGAAAAAAATGTCTTAAACCATATTTGAAACCAGAAGTGTAACAATGAATAAATAAATATAGGAGGGTTACTGGTGAACCTAAGAATGGAAGCTGACGTACAATTAAGGTAGGCGAAATGCCATCTTACCGCCTACTATATCTTGTTTTATGATGTAAAACTTATATGTATTTGTAATGCGTATTTATGACGCAGTTGGTCACCCATATGTTTTTGTGAATGTCAGAAATATGACGAAAGGTCATTTGTTTTATTTTCTGAGTGGATAAGTTATTATGGGCGCCGTGTAACATGTTGTAAAAAGTTATTAGCGAGGGTTACGAAGTAATATCACGTCCAAAGTAGATCGCCATTTCCGTTAATTTATTGCCTATATATTTGTAATGTCAAGATGTTTTATTTGACGTAAAAATTTTCTGTTCGATAAGTGGAATTGGTGCAAGAGTTCCGTGGTTACACATTTTCAATCGGGTGGAAGCGCGCGGTAGTGTTGAGTAATGTAGATCAGGGAATATCTGTCACGAAGTGTAACGCTGTTCTATGTCCGTTTAAACTGTGTCTATGTGACAATAAATAACAGTAAAGTTTGTCAGTCATTTTTGTGAAAATCCAGTTAAAAAATACGAGATCATTTTATGCGAAGTTGTTCATTAATATAGTATTTGGGCGTAATTATGCGTCCAGTTCTTTTTTCAGTGAGAGTCGTCGAGTTTGAGGCAAGAAGTTAGATTTGCCGTATGAGTTGAGATAGGATTTGCGAATCAGATGAGTGGAAACCTGTAATGATGCCGGGATTTTATGTGATTCGGAGGAAGATTTTGTATAATGTTTGGGATGGAAATGTGCGAGGGAATCCACGCAGGTATTAATTTGCGACGTGTACAATTACTGAAGGACATTTAAAAGTAAAATCTACTAGCATATCTGTTTGGTCAGGAATATTGTATTTTAATTCTATTTGCGAAGTCGAACATTTCATTCTTGTAGACCAGTTACGCATGACTGCGAACATGTGTTTCATATCAAAGCTGAGAGAAAGAGTCGTTTGTCTTCAATGCCGCCGGCTGATCGGAGTTCGCAGTTCGAAGATAACGGGAGTTGCGCTACCTGTTATATGTTGAAAATGAGATTTCATTCTTTGGAACGGGGATCATAAAATTAGCGAGAACTAGTTGAATTTTCATCCGGGGGTAACGTGTAGGTTATTAGATACTGTGAATTTGTTTAATTGAGATCGTAATGTATATTCGAAAACAAAAATGTTAGAGCATAATGAGCGAGGTTAGCGATTTCAGGGTTGTCCAAAATATAGAGTGATGGTAGTGATGATTGATTTATATTTTGAGGGATGCACAAAGTTTCAGGGAAATGTTATGATGAGATATGACATCGTAATCGGCTTACATTGTACGGCGAGTTACTTATGCAGATTTTTGTTTTGTACTTAATTATTATGGTTACCCATTTATTAATAATGGCTAGTATTAGATTACATTTAACAGTTCAGCTTTAGCCACTGTCGAGCGCGGACGTATTGCGTGGAGGGTCCCGGGAGTGGGAGTAGGGAGAGAGAGTGTGGAATGCTGGAAGGTTGTGTGGAGTTGTAACGACAATGATTGGTGTTGAACAGTACATAGCAACGATAGGAAGATGACAGGGGAGAAAGGAGAAAGAAGAAGCGAAATCATGTGGGTGTAAAAGGGAAATGAAGATTAAAGGAGAATTATTGCTTGCAGCGGCGGTGGTTATGATGTTGCTATGGATTGGGGGGTCGAGCTGAACCCAGGTCCGACATCTAGTAGAAATGAGGAATGGCCAGACCCTGAAGAATTCAGAAGCCTTGTAAAAGAAGTGGTTGAAGAAGCCTGCCCCTTTGAGCAACTGAAAAATTTGATTCAAGAACAAACCAGGGAGTTTGAGAAAATGAAGGCATGGCTACGGGAAAGGACTGACGATATAACATCTCAAGTGAGGAGTAATGCCGAAGAAGTGGCAACACTGAAACAGAAAATAGGACGTTTAGAAGAGGAGACGCAGAAACTGAAAGGAGAAGTGGAAGGTAACACTTTAAATCGCACGAAGAAGTGCCTATTTATATATGGTGTGTCGGAGGAGCGGAGAGAAGACAGAGTGATTACAATCTATAAAGTAGTGGACTTAATACAGGGGAAAATGAAAGTTAATTTTAGTGAAGTGGACATAGACGATGTGCAGAGAGTGGGTAGAATTAGGGGCAACAGGCCTATCAAAGTTCAACTGTTTTCTACGCTGATGGCTGATGCTGTGATAGGCAATGCGGGTAATGTGCAGAGGGAAAAAATATGGATTAAGAGAGACGTGGGAGGAGAGGCGATTAGACATGAAAAATACTTAGAAAGCACAGGATTCTAGCTATAAATCAGGGGCTGAGAGCAACTATCAAAGGTCAAGAACTAGTGGTGTCAGGCAGCGACTGGAAGAGAATCTGGACTGTCAATAGTTTGATGGATTTAGAAAGGAAGATAAAGCAAGATGAAGAAAACGAGAAAAGTGCTGCGATCAGTGGGGAAGATATACAAAATACCAAAAGTAACAGTGTACTGTGTGATCAGAAGCAGGAAGAGGTAGAAAGTGAAAATGTGAAAAGAAAGAGTGAAGAGGAAAGGCAGGAAAGTCAAGGCAGTATAGTAGGGGAAGCGCCGGGGAAAAAGGCAAGGCCAGAGGCAACCTGGGGGAGTCTTGAGCTGAGTAGGAGCAGAGGGAGGAGCAGAAGCTTAAGGGACCTGAAGGGAGTTGAAGTTGGTGGCAAAGGAAGTCAACAGAGTGAAGATAGCGATGAAACGGCGGCCAAGAGAGGTGGTAAAGAAGCAGGAAGGAATAAAGAATTGACAGACATGTGGGGTACAGGTGGAAATTAAGGGGGTGTGATTACTCGAAGTAAAAAACATTAGAGTATTGAATAGTGATGACAGAAGTTGTAATTGGATGTACAAACTGTAGTTGGTGGAGGGATATTTATTGATGAAATATGTGAGTGTTGAGAGGGAGTAGAGTTAGGATGGTTGAGATTGAAATGTGTTGATGGAGATGTATGATGCGTAGTTGGTGGATGGTTAGTTGTTGATGAAATGTGTGAATGTGGAGAGGGAGTAGAGTTATAATTGTGGAGGTTGAAATCTGGTGATGGAGAAGTGATGGTATAGGGTTGTAGTATTAGATATTGATGAATATTAGGTATCGATGTATTATGCATGCAGGCAGTGGGGATGGCTACTGGGTGACCCTGTGGGGGTCATATATCCGGAGTATCCGATCAAATTCATGGCATGTCCAAGGAGTATGAATATGTATGGATATTGAACGATGGAGAAGCGATATTGTAATTGGATGTATACTGTAATGCGTAGTCCGTGGATGGTTATATGTTGATGAAATGCGTGAATGTGGAGAGGGAACAGAGTTATGATTGTAGAGATTGAAATGTGGTGATGGAGAAGTGATGGTAGAAGGTTGTAGTAATTGGATGTATAATGAGAAGTTGGTGGAGGGTTATTTATTGGAATGTGGTACTGGAGAAGTAATTAAGAAGTGGTGGTGTGTTTATTGTTGTATTACATTATTAAAGATGGAAGTTAAAGTATTGGCTGAGAGGTGATGATAGAGGTAAATAATGAAATGTGTGTGGTATGATGAAATGGAGTGTTAGAGAAGTAGGGTGAGGTGGTGGTGTATGTATTGTGTATTATGTAAATTTATTTGTGGTGGAATTGAGGAGATGGAGGGATGTGTAGTGTATTCATTGCTGCAAGGTGGAGGTGGAGAAAAGATGTTAATAAAGTCTGTGTGAGATGTCGAAATGCGGTACTGGAGTAGTATAGAAGAGTGGTGGTGTATTTATTGTTGTAATAAATTATTAAATAGTGAAGTTAAAGTATTGGCTGAGAGGTGATGGTAGAGGTAAATAATGAAGTGTGTATCTTTTAACTATATGGTATTTTAGAGAAGTAGTACATAGGGGTCTATATGTATTTGTGAGAGTTGGGAAATTGTGGTTTTGTGGACGAGATGGCAAATTTAATGTTGAGTATGAATTGGTATTTGAATTAGATCAAGCATGGTTAAGCAAGGATGAAGCAAGGATGAAGTTGCAACAGGAGAGAGAGAAAAATGTAAACACAGACACGGCGGGTGAGGTAAGATTGTCTGGGCTCAGCAATCCGGAGTAGGTCAAGCAGAAGAACAATGGCGATGATGGAATGTGCCGTGTCGACAAGGACAGTCAGTTAGAAGGTGTAGTCTTGCTCCGGGATTGCATACGCGGTATTCTATGTTTATTTTCAAGTATGCGCTGGCCTTTCTTTGTGCCTTTTGTTTCTTCTTTCTAGGGCTAACGGTTCCTAGAGGGAATTGACCGTGGGCCATTTGTTTTGTTTATATGACGTTTATTATGTAAGGGTGGTCGTAATGGTAAGGACTGGGTATTTTGAAGTGATTATTTAAGGCTGAATTTTATGCTAGAAGGTGGTGAAGGAGAAGTATAGAGATATGATGGTGCAGATGGCAAGGAAAGAGGGACAAGGGTGAGGAGGACTCACCCGTAAGAAGTCGGGGTGGGGAAGGGCCCAAGACAAATACACTTAAGCGGGACATGACATGAAAACACTGAGGATGACTACTAAGTGACCCTATCAGAGGGAGTCACACATCCGGAGTATCCGACGGACTTCATGGCATGTCCAAGGGGTACGTTTAGAAATGGAATGGTGAGAGGGAAAACGTTGTCATCTGGTTGGATCTTGGGGCCTTCAGGAGGTCTCCACGGGCAGGGCCGGTCGAGTCATCATCGGGAGGGCGGCCGTCTTCTCACCAAGGGTGATGACTCGGCCGGACAGTAGGTTTATATGCGGTGTTCTTTTCATTTCATCTTTGTCTATAATCTGTGGTGTTCTTTTCTTTCTGTATATGTACACTGACTGACAGAGCAAATGCAACACCAAGAAGGAGTGGTTCGAAAGGGATGAAAGTTGGGGAAAAAGCAGAGACGGCACGGACGAATAATTGATGTTTATTTCAAACCGATATACAGGTTACACAATGCGCACGGCATCGACTCAGTAGGATGTAGGACCACCGCGAGCGGCGATGCACGCAGAAACACGTCGAGGTACAGAGTCAATAAGAGTGCGGATGGTGTCCTGAGGGATGGTTCTCCATTCTCTGTCAACCATTTGCCACAGTTGGTCGTCCGTACGAGGCTGGGGCAGAATCTGCAAACGGGGTCCAATGAGATCCCACACGTGTTCGATTGGTGAGAGATCCGGAGAGTACGCTGGCCACGGAAGCATCTGTACACCTCGTAGAGCCTGTTGGGAGGTGCGAGCAGTGTGTGGGCGGGCATTATCCTGCTGAAACAGAGCATTGGGCAGCCCCTGAAAGTACGGGAGTGCCACCGGCCGCAGCACATGCTGCACGTAGCGGTGGGCATTTAACGTGCCTTAAATACGCACTAGAGGTGACGTGGAATCATACGCAATAGCGCCCCAAACCATGATGCCGCGTTGTCTAGCGGTAGGGCGCTCCACAGTTACTGCCGGATTTGACCTTTCTCCACGCCGACGCCACACTCGTCTGCGGTGACTATCACTGACAGAACAGAAGCGTGACTCATCGGAGAACACGACGTTCCGCCATTCCCTCATCCAACTCGCTCTAGCCCGGCACCATGCCAGGCGTGCACGTCTATGCTGTGGAGTCAATGGTAGTCTCCTGAGCGGACGCCGGGAGTGCAGGCCTCCTTCAACCAATCGACGGGAAATTGTTCTGGTCGATATTGGAACAGCCAGGGTGTCTTGCACATGCTGAAGAATGGCGGTTGACGTGGCGTGCGGGGCTGCCACCGCTTGGCGGCGGATGAGCCGATCCTCGCGTGCTGACGTCACTCGGGCTGCGCTTGGACCCCTCGCACGTGCCACATGTCCCTGCGCCAACCATCTTCGCCACAGGCGCTGCACCGTGGACACATCCCTATGGGTATGGGCTGCGATTTGACGAAGCGACCAACCTGCCCTTCTCAGCCCGATCACCATACCCCTCGTAAAGTCGTCTGTCTGCTGGAAATGCCTCCGTTGACGGCGGCCTTGCATTCTTAGCTATACACGTGTCCTGTGGCACACGACAACACGTTCTACAATGACTGTCGGCTGAGAAATCACGGTACGAAGTGGGCCATTCGCCAACACCGTGTCCCATTTATCGTTCGCTACGAGCGCAGCACAGCGGCGCATTTCACATCATGAGCATACCTCAGTGACGTCAGTCTACCCTGCAATTGGCATAAAGTTCTGACCACTCCTTCTTGGTGTTGCATTTGCTCTGTCAGTCAGTGTATATTAACTATGTCTGTTTGTTTTAAAGTTAGTAGAAGTTTGTGTGTGTGGCTAAAGTTGAACGCTGTTATTTTTCTCATTCAACGGATCAATTTGGTATTTGTTTACTGTGATCTAGAGAAAAATAATAATAATAAAAAATAATAATAAAGAATAATAAAGATTACATTTAAAGTGCGATGTCATGAAACTAGATATAATTTATAAATTAATTTATTAAATTAATTTCTTCCAGCTGCACGACAATAAAAGACGATAAACATGAATTGAAATTAATTACGTCAGAATTTGAGTGGGGACTTGTGAAAGAAACCATTCGTCCACGGAGATAGAATTTGTTGTTCATTTTCTTTAAATCATTTAAATTTATTAAATTATTAAATTCAGTGGAAACCGTATTTGTGAATTAAATTTTAACCAAGTGAATAACTTGAAGATGCATTCTGGAAATCTTAGTTTATTTTTCTGAGAAAATTCAAATATTAACGGAAAGCTTAAGGGGACATATCCGAAGGTAATGGTTTTTTTACTGTCACAAAGTATTGTGAGCGTTGTTGTTGTTGTTGTTGGTCATCAATCGATTTAACTTAATTGTGTTTAGCCTTCAGCTTAGAAACTTGGATGGTCATGGGGTCATCAACCTCAGTGACTTAGATGAGGGCCATATGCCATTGTAGCATCATTTTCCTTGCGGTCATCATCCAAAATGACTTTAAATTAACTTAGAAGTTTAGAGGTCGGTCCATGACAGAGGCGCAGGTCACATCGATTCAATTAAGGGTCCATTCCGTACAACCACTGTGTGGCACACACCGATTGGACTGCCTTAATTATACCCAGAGTCCAGAGTTCGTGTTACGAGGGCTGGACCATCAAGAATCATTATGATGGTACATGCAGTCTCACATGGAAGCCGAATTTAAGGATCTTCAGACTTATCTTTTCTTTATTTAAAATGAGACAATGGTTTCTAGTAAGAATGCCCATCAGGCAGTTAAGTCAAAGGATCAAACCGATATTCTGCTCTTCTGTGTTAAATTATTGTGGTGTAAAGTGGACAGGATTGAATCAAAATATATTGATTTGAATAATTTCTTCCGTAATTTCCAAAATAAAATACAAATATTTTGTGAATAGACCTTTCATTTGAATAGATAGGTTAGGATTACTGAACCCTACCTTTTACCTCAGCAAGTGACGAAGAACCCGGAACGACCCAGGATACAGATCTCATGAAAATTGCTAATAGGTAAGGAAGGTAGGTATCCTTCATAGTGTCCCAAGGGTTCAATACACAAAGCTCTTAATGGAGACAATCAACTGAAATGCCACCAGGAGCTCAGAAGTACTAAACAAGCCTTTGAAGACATTATTTTAAACCCTGCCAAATCAATTGGACGCGTTTTCAAGATCCTGGACACTTTCAAATATCGGTAGTTTCAGATGGTAAAAAATTGATTTGAAAATTAACTGCAAGTCAAAACGGGCTGTAAGAAATGGGCAGTGGTTTTCGTGGGTTCCCCCTGTTGGTGAGGTTGTACATAATATACACAGTACCCTGCGTCGTATCAGCCAACTGAAAGTGTTAATGGCCATGTTTTCTCAACTTTGGAGCGTACGTTGTTGACCACGGGTATACTAACGGAGTCTGGTGTTGCTTTCAGTTACATATGATTCAACCTCCAACATTTTCAATTTTCCTCTCCGACATCCCTTGGTTAATTAGTATTCTCTTCCGACTCCACGGTATTAGTTTTGCGATGCATAGGATACTCTTAATTTCACGTTCTTCGTGGCCGTTCGCTTTCGTTTGCCAACGCCCTCGTTCTGCGAAGGGTTTGCACTCTCCAAATTTTCCCTACCACTATTAAGGGGGTTATTTCTTAGTTGTACTTCTGGTTAAAAGTACAATTACCACTACCACGTCTTTTATAACAATAAAGAGATGGTAACTTATGTGCCATCCTCCAAAGTACAAACTGAGGAGTCAAGCTGCTCTTGTAAGACCCTGAGTCACCACACATTCCATGCTGTATCGGGTGTTCAGGTTTAACACCTTGGCTCATTTGGTTAGAACTGATAGTACAGGCTTGCTATGCGGAACTACTCTTATCGAATTCCAGTACGTTATCTGGCGCTGAAGTTAATTTTACGGAAATCAATTACAGCCATTAGGTCGCTAATGAAACAGATAAGCAAATAAATTACAACCCATATGGCTAACTGACTATATGACTCTGCAGAACATCTGGAGAAATTGCTGAATTGTATGGGCGTGGTCTAGGAGAAGGAGTACAGTCGGAAGGAGTCAGGCGATGCAGAAACTGTTAGTTTTGTAAATGAAACGAAGTAAATTAAATTTGATACTTGGATAGTAGAACAACTAAAGATGCCAGAAGTAAAACGGATATAAAATGCAGCCTAGCACGAGTAAAGAAGGCCCTTATTAAGAAAATAAATTTGCTCACTCAGAACACTGATACAGGAATTAGAAAGATGTTTTTGAAAATTTTCTTATGGAGCGTGGCATTGAATGGCAGGGCTATTCAAGCTTTTTGTTTGGCGTACTCCAAAAAATCCTATTGTTTTACCTTCCTACCCTCGAAGTATGAGTTTATTGCTATTTTATCAGAAATAACAAACGATTGCTGCTGCATACCAAATAATATTTACTATAATCGTCATCATCATCATCATCATCTTATGAATGTTATCTCGATTGCTCAGGTTCCGTGCACGCACTAAGTCATGAAAGAGTTGTGGCCGGGAATTAAGGTCGCATGCCCTTCCTGACACCACGGGATTTTCAACTGAAAATTCCACCTGAGGAACACAAGGAATCAAACCACGGTCGCCGGAATGACAGACAAGCAGCTAAACCACTACACCATCCTGTTCCCCAATAATAATAATAATAATAATAATAATAATAATAATAATAATAATAATAATAATAATAATAATAATAATAATAATAATAATAATATAGTGTACTGTACCGTACTGTAGGAATGTATGTTTGCACGATGTATTTACCCACTCCTACAGTATGATGCACTTAAGATTCATTTTCCTTTACACATGCGCATAGGAAAATGAACGAAAACTGATCTGATGGACTGAATATTGATGTGTGCGTGGGAGGGGTGACCAGTCTTAAAGGAAATAGCGGATAGGAAGAGCATTGTCACATTCGCGGTTTTGACACAGGAGCGACGATATCTCCCACTGAAATAAAATAATAAACTAATGTCTTGTGCAAAACATAGAAAGGAAGTGTCATTGTTCCAACGTACCTGGGTGAAACTGCTGTAGGTCTTTACTATTTAGTTGATGCCGTTGAAAAATCCCTGGGTTCAATTACTCTCAGGTAAGTCCCTGTAGGAGTACTCTTTGTGAATCACTCATAGAATGTCGGACTCCTGATCCCAAGATACCTGGTTCAGACTCAGCAGAAGTAGTCGGAATATGGAAAGTCGGAAAGAAGTCCATTCGACGTTCCATGTCGCACAATATCGGCATGTAAATGATTTCTGGTGACTCATTCGTTGTTTAACTGACAAAATTAATTAATTAATTAATTAATTAATTAATTAATTAATTAATTAAAACTCAGAGATCCTGTTTACTCTGCCACCTGATGGAGTAAAAGGGAATTTCGAAATTGACAGACCGAGCTCGATAGCTGCAGTCGCTTAAGTGCGCCCAGTATCCAGTATTCGGGAGATAGTAGGTTCGAACCCCACTGTCGGCAGCCCTGAAAATTTTTTCCGTGGTTTCCCATTTTCACTCGAGGCAAATGCTGGGGCTGTACCTCAATTAAGGGCACGGCTGCTTCCTTCCCACTCCCAGGCCTTTCCTGTCCCATCGTCGCCATAAGACCTATCTGTGTCGGTGCGACGTAAAATAAATTGTATAAATAAAAATTGACAGACAGGCAACCTACATACGAAACGAATCAAAATGTCTGCACATGGAAGATAAAGCGATAGTATTATTATTATTGTTACGAAAATTCCGTGGTTCCCAGAGGCGAAAGAAGGTGCTGGGGTGAATGGGTGGACAGTGAAAAGATCACAGCATAAATTAAAGCACTAAATTTTGAAATTTTATTTCTTTCCCCTATTTCCATTTTAAAATGTGATAGATAATCTGAATAAAAAACAACAATATAATTATGATGAGCTCGTCTTTTTCTTCTTTTTCTTTATCTGTTTACCTTCCAGGGTCGGTTTTTTTCTAGGACTCAGTGAGGGATCCCACCTCTACTGCCTCAAGGGCAGTGTCCTGGAGCTTCATACTCTGGGTCTGGGGATACAACTTGGGAGGATGACCAATACCTCGCCCAGACTGCCTCACCTGCTATGCTGAACAGGGGATGAGCACGTCAGCTCAGGTAACAACAGCGGACTATGAGTCCAGAAATCAGGTACAATAGAGAAAATAATCCACACAATATTTTACAAGGGGTGGGCATTGCAGCTCTGAAGGTACACTGCTTTACAAGAGCATATTTGCTGCACTCACTTACATTCTAGGAGTATTAGCTCCGTAAGGTACTGTAGTAGAGCCTCTAAGAGGCACAGTTTCTTACAAAATTACAACTTTCAAAAACAGTGCTTGCAGTCACTTCTTCTCAACAGTCTGTTACACACTCATTTACCACAATTACACTTTAAACCAGGGCAATGAGTGCCCATACTAAAAGGCCTTAATGTAAAATTAAAAGGTTTAAGATGATCGACCATGAACAAAAGACTAGGAGTCCAGCTCCATGGCTAAATGTTTAGCGTGCTGGCCTTTGGTCACAGGGGTCGCGGGTTCGATTCCCGGCAGGGTCGGAAATTTTAACCATCATTGGTTAATTTTGCTGGCACGGCGCTGGATGTATGTGTTGTCTTAATCATCATTTCATCCTCATCACGACGCACAGGACACCTAAGGGCGTCAAATCGAAAGACCTGAACCTGGCGGGCCGAACTTGTCTTCGGACACTCCCGGCACTAAAAGCCATACGCCATTTCATTTCAAAAGGCTAGGAGGCGAAACACTTGCACTCCTTTTAGAAAAACTCTTGAAATCATAAATGGGCTTAAGTTGCAGAGGCTAAGCTTGTACTGCAGAGGGGTGACTAGATGCGAAATATTAACTACCAAAGCAATGTGAAGAATTTAGAGGTTTAGAAAGTCTTAGTCACCCGATACCAAGTTGAATGGGAATTAACAGAGGGTGAACACTCGTTATTCCCTTAATTTACATATTTCCCAGCAGGGATTAGAACAGAGTCCTCGGACTTGCCGCAAATTTACATTTGCACTGTGACTTTAGCACTTTACATTAATAAAAGAAGTTTGAAACCTTCCCCTCAAGTTATCTGCCTGGAGCTATCACATCTTACGAAATGTCTGCCATTACCCTGAGTAGATAGGCCTTCCGACGATGGCAGGCAGCCCCTGCCTCCTTATTACGCCGTACACACACCAGACAGATGACAATACAGCCCTAAAGCGCCCAGCTTTTATAACATGTCACAGGGGAAGATTCCAGAACTCTCTTAGATAGGCAGAATGCCTGTACACACCCCAATTTTAAAAGTTAGAGAAATATACGCAAAATTCCTGATTCGTTATTAACTTAAGGGAGAAGGAAGCCGTAGGAGTTTTGACAACTATAACACACGAAGAAAACAATATACAAAAATTAATGTTTGCTAACGTTGAACATTGATAATTCCCTTAAAAATTAATTGACCGTAATCCCGCCAGATGGGGCATATAAGCCGATAGTAGTGACATCTAAAGGTTAAAGGTCCAAGTACCGTGAGTTACATTAGTTCCGGATTCACCACACAGATGGCCTTCTAGAAGGCGCGTAGTTCAACGGGACGGAGAAAGTGTACCCCTGGAACAATTATTATTAATATTATTCACATAACTTCGTATCTCAGGAGTTACTTAACGTGTCAGTAAATCAACCGACACGAAGCTGACGTACATGAGCAGCTCCAAGTACTACCGGACCGATACGCTATCGATCCCGCCAGTTTGAATGCTGAAAGCCAGCACTCTGCCACCTGTAATAATAATAATAATAATAATAATAATAATAATAATAATAATAATAATAATAACAATAATAATAATAATAATAATAATAATAATAATCAATTAATAACTATATTTATTATTATTATTATTATTATTATTATTATTATTATTATTATTATTATTATTATTATTATTATTATTTGTAGGATCAGCTGGGTCTACAGAGACATCCCCTTGTAGACAGGGGCAATGTACTTTGAATATTAAACTTTATACAGCAAAGATAAATACGCCCGTTCTTAAGAACAAAGCTTGAAGCGATAGCTTGTAGTAACTTCACGTATCGCCTTATCAGTACCGTACGGTAATACGCTACTGCTTGAAACCAGCGATTTTTCCGCTATAGGGCTAGCAGTGATGATCTCGACTCCCACCTGGTACGTGGGAGAGGGTCTTGAAACTATGCAAGCTGCCACGGAGTACTAGTCACACATCGCAACACTGCATCTTGGAACTTCTTGTAGAAAGTAAGGTAGAAAAGAGTATTTATACAGGAATGTCAGCAATCCTGTAAAAACTGATATTTTTTCCGAGGTCCTTTTTTACGCTTTGACATAAAGAATAGCTCACTGAAATCTATTCAGCTTTTCTCTCACCATTTCCAGACCAGCAAACGGGTTATCAAATTATAGTAGAACCCCGTTGTCCGAAATAAAGTGGACAGTGCTATTTTGGATTTTAAAAATTCGAATAATACACGGAAAATATTTTTGACTATGAAAGGAAGAATTATATGCTCAACTAACTTTACTTTGATATTACCCTATCAGAAACTGTTGAAATGCCCTATAATCAGCTGTAATGTTTCATAAAATCGTACCATTTTTTATTCACCTTACTAATTGAAGTTTTTGCCTTTATGGATATAGTCAAGCGTGTTCGTTTTGTTGACGTTTTACTTTACTCATTAAATCCCGTAAAAATGACAAAATTCACGCTTCAGAAGTGACTAAACAGGCAAACGTCGAAACGTTATCACCTTTAATTCCCTCGTAGACCAACTTCCAAAAATTCTTTGGAAAAAAATTCTGTACAGTGTACACGAAGGGGATGGGTGGATAAGTGTGTCTAGCAGGATAAAGAACAACTTTCAATGAACGCACACCAGCTGGTTGCAAACCATAACAAGTAGGCTGAGCATGTGGAAAGCAAATTTATTGTATTCCGCACATTTGTAGCCTTGATGTGAACTGAACACAAAACCGTACCTCTGTCATTTGCGCGTTGTATGTGGAGGAACATATGGTTACAAACTGAGACACTCAGTAACTCGCTTTGCCATACATGGCTTTCATCACAAGGTTTGCCAACTCAAGAAGTATCATGTACCAGATTCACAGTGTATTTGTATGTCGTGTCAACGACAATGTGGCAGATACCATGCCCTTAGATGCAAGAAATTGAAGTTTTCTGACTGAAATAGACACAGATTAAATATGTGCACATGTATCTGTGCATATGTGTAGTTCATTGTGTCACTAAACACTATATATGGCCATTGGCTGCAATAAAACTTTATAATATGGAGGGACGCTCTAAAAATAATGTTTCTTCTCGCGGCGATTAGATAGAACCTGTTTTAGGTCAGGGGGGGGAAGGGTTTGTTTTGTTTATATTAATTTCACTGATTCCAAAATTATACATTGTACCTATGAAAAGGCATACTATACAATTACTTGCTCCCGCCGTATTGTACACAAGTTACTAAAAAATTGACATCCAAATCAAGATTTATTAGCCAACAAAAATAATTGGGATTGTATAAATTATTTCGCAAATTAGGCCTATGAAGGGAGCCGTTCATAGACAAGAAGGCAACCTCGTGACCTAACTGTTTCGACAGGTCGAAAAGTGCTGAATGTTCGGAGAACATTTTGGGAATCGTGCGTCTACGCCGTGCCAGCAGCCCTATAACCCAGACGTTGTTGAGGTCGATGAAGGTCTTAAAATAATTTGTCGTTGGCTCGTAAACCTCCTTCTCTTGATCAACTGTCATTGGTTGATCTTTGTTAGATTTAAACCATATGGACGGATCAATAGTACATCACGATCTAGTTTTCCTGCGATTGTTGTGATATGAATTCTGCGTGTACTTGAATTTCTGAAACGCAGTGGACATCCTCGTACACTTAGTAGTTCTTCTCAGCCAGGGCTGACGCTGATTCTGATCAGATGGTGTCTTGTATTCCTCAGGAGTTCCCCATGTTGCCAGGGGCCAAGGACATGTGCTAAAGTTTCAGTCTTTTTATAGTATCTGCAACTGTGTCGTCTCAGAAATCACGAGTCTCAAAACTAACGAATATCAAAATCCATAAATTCCAAGAAGAGGATTAGTAAGAGGGGGTTTCTCTACCTGGGCCAGTCAAAAACTCACGCGCAGGGAATGGACAAATGCCCACTCTAAAAGTGATGGGATAATCGAATACTTTTCATAATCGAATAACTTCCATCCGGTAATTTAAATACTGGAATAAATAATCAAATAGGATAATGGAACGAGTTTCAAATATCATTCAGTTACATCGCGTAGAATAATCTGATAAATGAATACATTTTTCTGTTTAAGTGTTTCGAATGAATAATTATCAATTATCGATTATAACGTATTGAATTAAGCGAATAGATGAACTCTTACAAAAAATAGGAACACGCCTTTTTCCGATTCATGAAGTCTAATGCTGAATACGGCACAAACACCCAGTCTCCGAGATGTAGGAATTAACAAAGGGAAGTAGTAATCCCGGCTGGGAATCGAACCCGGGACTCCCTAGACCCCTTGGGCCAAAGGCCAGCGTGCTAACCATGTATCCATGGAGCCGGACGACATAAAATTAAAGTAGGTATATTTAATGCTGGTAGTTAAAAGAATTTGTCGATTGGTAGTACTAGGGCTAAGTTCCATTATGCGGCCAGAAGACTGCATTTACATAAATAAGCAACTTCATTTTACAGATGTTACAGATTAATTCACTGATTTAGTTTCAAAATTTAGAGATTAATTTGTTGGCATATTCAAATACAAAATAATCACTTATTCGATTATACCATTTTTGATCATTCCATTATTTTCTCAATTCGATTATTTTTCGGTTATTCCATTTTTTCAATTCGATTATTTTTCGGTTATTCGATTATGTCTTCAAATCGATTTTTTCGATTATTCATTTGTAATTCCATCAGAATAAGTGGGGAAATTAAATAGTGAATGCTTTCGAAATAATCGAATGAAAAGTGGTCATAATGTTGTAATCTGTCTCATAACAGAGAAATTAAAATTACCTATCTCCATTCCATTACAGGAAGTGAGTGGATGGTATTATTAGTATTTATTAATGAACACAACAGGCTTCCAGCCCAGATACATTTTCACAAAGCAATAATCCTATAATAATAATAATCATAATAATAATAATAATAATAATAATAATAATAATAATAATAATAATGATGATAATAATAATAATAATAATAATAATAATAATAATAATAATAATAATAATAATAATAATAATAATAAACAAACCGGGCGAGTTGGCCGTGCGCGTAGAGGCGCGCGGCTGTGAGCTTGCATCCGGGAGATAGTAGGTTCGAATCCCACTATCGGCAGCCCTGAAGATGGTTTTCCGTGGTTTCCCATTTTCACACCAGGCAAATGCTGGGGCTGTACCTTAATTAAGGCCACGGCCGCTTCCTTCCAACTCCTAGGCCTTTCCTATCCCATCGTCGCCATAAGACCTATCTGTGTCGGTGCGACGTAAAGCCCCTAGCAAAAAAAAAAATAAACAAAAATCTACCTACAAAACAATTAACCTAGCCTACCCTGACCTTGCATTCACCACATGACGGTCACAACAGATAGTTCTGCAAAAAAAAAAAAAAAAGAACGCTGACATTACGTTACAACAGATTCAGCTCCAGTCCTTGTATGCATAGTTGCTTACTCCGCATTCCTTGTTACTTAACTCACTTATCCTGGATTTAAAGTACACCAAATGACAACAATCGCATACTGTCTTGCAATCTCGCAATCGGTAATGCCTCTACATTTCGCACTTACCATATCATTTACTTACTCAATTACTTCGCAATCTGAATGCCCATCGCCGTCACCTCCAGGCTCGAATTCTACATTCTTCACTATGTACACAAAGTAAGCGAATGGGCGAACGGTCTCTGATAAACTTTCCGAAAATAATATCATCTCATGCTCATGAATGAGTCATGCACTCTCAGATGGCGTTACTTAAAATGCATAGATTAATATATTGCATCACGCGCCCACGCGGTTACACCAAGAGCACTTTATATACTGTAGTATTGACTAGTTGGCTCACCAGATTGATCAAGTCAAAAATTAAAATTCGTCAGAATTTCAGCTAAAATATGGTGAAGTCACTAGTCGCTATCTTTGAAATTCTACCGCTAAATGACTTCAACAACACTCCAGATCGGTAATGATGATGATGAAGATATTTTATGATAGTGGTTCTTCACCCAGCCAAGAAAATGTGGAAATGATCAATACAAATCAATAAGGGTTGAAAACAATGAAGGAAAAGTTGGTGGTGGTGATTACTTTTTTAAGAGGGAGTACAAATGGGCAGCCATCCTCTATTAGACTAATCATAGGGAACATAATGATCGTTTACTTCTAAAACCTCGTATGTCCCAATGCTCTTCCTGTCCATTATATACCTTACGAACCTTATATACATTATACTGTAGGAGTGTGTAAATTCTCTTGCAAATAACATCCCTACTATATGGTACGATAAGGTATATTTTCCTTTACACATAACCATACGAAAATGAACACAACGAAAATTACTCTGATGGACTGCATATAAAGATGTGACTGGGAGACGTGACCAGTCTTAAGGAATATAATGGGTAGGAAGACCAGTGGGACTTAAGAGGTTTTACAAGTAAGCCATCGATATGGAAGGTGTCCCACACTTTGTAAGATGAAGTTATCAGACGAAGAAAGAAACGGGCCACGAAGGTCGTGAACATGAAATATTCCCTAGGCCTTGGAAGTCTAGAAGTCTAATACCTTCGGGGTTGCAAAAAAACAGGAGTTGACTGAGAAAGTCGGTTGGGATAGATGAAACAAAGAGAAGTGAGTGGAAGCAATGCTTGGACTCAGCTAAGGGCCCCGCATTCGCCAAAGATCAATCAATCAATCAATCAATCAATCAATCAATCAATCAATCAATCAATCAATCAATCAATCAATCAATCAATCAATCAATCAATCAATCAATCAATCAATCAATCAATCAATCAATCAATCAATCAATCAATCAATCAATCAATCAATCAATCAATCAATCAATCAATCAATCAATCAATCAACACTGAAAAGCATTTAGGGAAGTCACCAAGGTAGCAGGTTGCCTGTCAGTTGTTTATCTATCTTACGTCAGGCAGGGGATACTGTGGATGTTATATTATTATTATTATTATTATTATTATTATTATTATTATTATTATTATTATTATTATTATTATTATTATTATTAAAATATTTTGCCGCGGTCTTCAAGCTAATAAAATGAATTTTTCCCTTTGACGTAAATTTATCATAATGGCGTGTGGCGTCCGGGGAGCCCTGGTGTCCTTATCCCTTCTTCGGTCATCACAGGCACCTGCTGTCCGGATTCGTGATTTCTGAGACTCGTTAGAATGTTAATTTAGCTACTAGATTTTAGTCGTGAGTTTTGATACTATTTTATACTAATTTTAGCCCGTGAGTTTTTAGACTCGTGAGTTCTGAGACCTAACCCCTGCAACGAGTGCCGTCTTGACACTTCCCCTGGAAAGCCCTAAGAGTTGCTATATTATCCTGCGATTTGAAGGCATCACGCCATTTAAACCTCCTCAGTTCGTTACAAGATGCCTTATATCGATGGCTTACTTCTAAAACCTCCTATATCCCAATGCTCTTCCTACCCATTATATTCCTTAAGACTGGTCACGCCTCCCAACCACATATTTATATGCAGTCCATCAGGATAATTGTGGTTGTGTTCATTTTTCTATGCTGTTGTGTAGAGAAAATGGACCTTACCATACCGTATTGTAGGGATATTGTGTATATGGCCAATTTACGTACTCCAACCGTGTAATGCATTTAAGGTTCATTTTCCTTTACACACCAGCATAGGAAAATGAACACAAGGCAAATTTATGATGGGCTGCATATCTGTATGTGGCTGGGAGGCGTGACCAGCCTTAAGGAATATAATGGATAGGAAGAGCATTGAGAGACACGAGGTTTTAGAAGTAAGCCATTGATATAGAACATGTATATCAACACTACTGCATCGAGAATTTAGTAATGACGTTCAAGTAATCGGAATTTTGAAGGTATTTTTCGTGTATCCAATAACTGTTGATGTCATGTTCATAACAGTGGCGTGTGTTAAAGTCTCATGAACATTTTATACAATTCACTCTCTTGCTCATAACTGTGTGGATATTTAAGAGTAACAGAAGCTCAAGCAAGTAAGCTTATAGTCTTACATTATTGCTGATATCGTGATCATAGACACTAGTCCAAACTACTGCGGTAGAGGGAAAGAATACATGCATCTCGTTAATAATAATAATAATAATAATAATAATAATAATAATAATAATAATAATAATAATAATAATAATAATAATAATAATAATAATAAAATAGTTATATTTATTATTATAATAAAATAGTTATATTTATTATTATTATTATTATTATTATTATTATTATTATTATTATTATTATTATTATTATTATTATTATTATTATTATTATTATAGCAAATTAATGGTCTCAGCTACTGAGTTTCAAACCTTCTGAAATGTTACCATCTATGTGCTTGCGTTCCGTACATTTCGATTGTATCACTGTGTAGCAACGAAAGTGAATTTTACTTGATAAATGTTATGGCTAAGTTGATTTCATATATACATTAGTTATAAAAAAGCAAAGGCAATTTCACTTTAGTATATTGTGAAATAGTGCCCACCTATTCAAGGAAATGAAAACGTATCCTGCGATTTCAAAACTTCTCATTCCTTTACTAGATGCCTTATACGGAGCCTTATATAGAGCATGTATATCAACAGTACTACATAGAGAATCTGGTAACGACGTCTAAGTAGGTCTTCATTTTGATGACATTTTTCGTGTATCCGATAACTGTGGTTGGCATATTCATAACAGTGGTGTGTGCCAAAATCTCATGGACGTTTTACACAATTCACCCTCATGCTTATAATAGTGTGGATATTTAAATGCAACACTGGATGAAAGAAGTAAATCACTGCCATGGATGATTTGTAGTACGATATTTCTAACTCCACCCTGTTTTATAACATTGTTGGTATACCGTGTCGAAATGTATCGGCACTACAGTGTATAGAACCTACGAATTGTTTTACCTTCTGTGGAGACAACAGCTCAGGACGCTATGGGAAAGGAGCTTGCCCACGCTAGCCAAACTAATTGCAACTGTGTCTCAGGGATACAGTACACACTGGTGACATTTGTGTGCGCATTATGACTGTTGATAAATGTTTGTGCGGAATTATTTTAAAGCTGCTTTTCTCTCGCTTTTTTCCCGTAAATGGCGGAACGGCAATCTTAGCAATATATAAAATGTGCTTTTCCCGCGTCCTGGCCATAATGTATTTGCATGTAGCGCTGCAAAATAAAAGATAAAAATCCTTTTCCCAACAATTTATACAAATAATGTACATATTGCGCACACTGGTCAGTCAGGGGAGAGGCTGACAATGAGAATTTAAACGGCTCCTTCCCTCTTTCTCGTCCTGCTCTAATTATCAGTAAACATACACGAAAATAGTTTCAGGCAGTCCGTTAGGATGTAACTTGCTTATCGTTAGCTTTCTTTTAAAACCTCGTATGTCTCAATGCACTGGCTACCCATTATATTCCGTAAGACTTGTTACGCCTCTCAGCCACACATTTATATGCAGTCCATCAGAACGATTTTCGTTGAGTTCATTTTCCTATGCGACTCTGTAAAGGAAAATGAACCTTAAATATATTACACTGTAGGAGTGGGTAAATTCGCCATGCAAACAACATCCCTACAATACGGTATGGTAAGGTCCATTTTTCTTTACACATGCGCATAGGAATATGGACACAACGGAAATTATTCTGAAGGACTGGATATAAATATGTGGCTGAGAGGCGTAACAAGTCTTAAGGAATATAATAGGTAGGAAGAGCATTGAGACAGACGAGGTTTTAAAAGAAAGCCATCGTTATTCTACGGTCATGGGTTCACTAAACAGCGTCGTACCCATAATACTAGCACCAAACAAAACTCTCGTGGGTATATCTCCATCATCCCATCGTTCCTTTTTTTTTGTTAGTTGCTTTACGTCGCACCGACACAGATAGGTCTTATGGCGACGGTGGTACAGGGAAGGGCTAAGAGTGGGAAGGAAGCGGCCGTGGCCTTAATTAAGGTACATCCCCAGCATTTGCCTGATGTGAAAATGGGCAACCACGGAAAACCATCTCCAGGGCTGCCGACAGTGGGGTTCGAACTTACTATCTTCAAAATACCGGATACCGGCCGCACTTCAGCGACTGCAGCTATCGAGCTCGGTGCCCATCGTTTCTCCCGTGGGGTTTTCCTTTACCTGTTCCCCTATAGGGTGCGTCCAAAATGGTGGATAGTGGGCTCGCTGGACTTGTATGGAAGGTGTGAGGGAAATAAAATACTTCTCGTGGAATAAAAACAGGTATTGCCAGAAAACATCTTGAGACATTGTGATTGTTACTAGCCCAAGTCAATGCTTGGAAGTGGAAGCCTCGCCCGCACATGCTAGAGAGGAATCCATTGTTCCTCCACATGGGTGATACGGTGGTTCATGTGATGTGGTGCTAGTGATTGAGGTGAAGGCTCACTGCGGGGTGCTGGAACCAACACATCACGTTGCTCTACGTAGCCTGGACGAGCCGCGGGTTGGGAAACAAGCGAACTCAACCCAGGGAGAAACTCATGGCTGTGAACTCAGTCATGGGAATGCCAATTGGAAACCACTTGAATAGGCTTAGTGAAGAGGGGACAAACCTGGCTACGATCGGGCCATGGGCGGATTGCTGGATGTACGACAGAGGGGTGTGGTTTCTGCTACGGAGAGCCTGAGTTGCGGGAGGATAATATCTAGCTGTATGCCTCACGATGGATGGTGAGAACGCCGCTCAGGACCCTAGAAGTGGCAAGGAACCCTATGATGATTGAAACATGGAAGCTCACGAAGAAGTATTTCAAAAACTCCCATATCAAGGGAAGCCATGGAAGCTCCAACAGAGCATATCCGGGAGCAAGCACAAGATAAAACAATGGAGACAGAAGTACCATTAGGAGAGACTGTCGCCAACACAAAACAAGAAATGGCAACAGAAGCTTCAGCAGAGCAGACTGCTACCACAAACAAATCAGGAACGTCCGTAGAGAAAGAACGGAAGATTTCTGCATCCAAAATCAACAGATTACATTTTGAAAGATCACCTCGCAACAGTGCGTACTATAAGGAATGGAAGGGAGGGAGGAAGGAAGCCAAAATAGTGGCTATAATTTGGATGGTGAAGAAACCAAGGAACGGGGTTCGGCGAGAGGCTATCCCTCCGACAACGCCCAAAAGGCTAAGGTCGAAGGATAGTACGCCATCAAGTTCGGCTATAAAACCGCCCGCCAAGAGATAGAAAGAAGAAATGGTCATGTCCTTCTCGGAGAGACTCACATCAATCAAGGTAGCCACAGTACCTAAAACCTTTCCAGATGGGAAACTGAAGGAAGAAGACGTGAAAGAGCTCTCATCTCTTCTGATAGCGGAGATGAAACCGCTGTCGGTCGGGTGTCTTCCAGGCTTCCTCGAGTCTACAAGGCTGTGAGGTAGAGCAACGGTACTGATCTGCGCAAATCTGGAAACCAAACGTTGGCTGGAACGGACAGTAGCCAATTGCAACCCTTCGAAAGGGGAGAATTTGGAGGTGGCAGAAGCTAAGAAGGTGCTGAATACAACAAAGGTCATAACCAAGTTTCCACCTCCATTTGACAAGATGAAGGTAGAACTTGTTCTTGTCAGAATTCATCAGCATGGTACCAAACTTCCGACGAAAGAGTGGAGAGTGCTGAATTCGACAACTACTGACGACACAGGAAGGACAATTGATTTGGCCATTAATGAAAGAGATTTTGAAGAGTTCAAGAAGTGAGGCCTTAAGGCCAAGTTTGGACTTGGGCAGATCAAATTCCAAGTAATTAAGGTAAAAACAAAAGATAGCGTTGGCAAGGACTGTGCTAAAAGTTCTTTAGGCCAACTTTCAACATTAAAAAAAAGCAGCTGTTGCTAATTTCGCCAGGAAGTTCAAGTCCGGGGCTATTGACGTGGCTCTTATGGGTGGTTAAGGGCAGAGTAGCAGGACTCGCGGAATCTGGAGGTAAGCTATTGTACGATATCATATCGGATATGCCCAAAATATATTTACTTGTGAGCAGGAAATGAAAATGCCTCCTGTTACAGGAACATTGCTCAAGGGATTTAGTGGCGGCCAAGATAAAACTTAGAAATTTGGAAGTCCCCAGACAGAGCCTATTATTATGTCCATACGACTCAACGGATCCGCCTCCATCGAAAGACGTTGAAGATTTAATTTTCAAAGCAAAGAGGAAAGGTGAACACTTAGTACTCGGAGCAGATGCACATGCACATCACACTGCATGGGCCAATACTGAATGCAATGCAAGATGTGAGTCCTTACTGGAGTTTATTATTAGAACAGAACTGATAATATTAAACCTAGGAAATAAATCTACATTCATAAATAAGAATCGTAGACAGGTAATAGATATCATATTGAGCACCACGCAAATTGCAAACGTTATTAAGGAGTGGAAGGTGCTGGAGGAGCCATCCTTGGCAGACCACCAGCATATCCAATTTGCGATATATGTGGGAAAATGTGGTATTGAAATGTACAGAGACCCTAAAAGCACGAACTGGAATGGATACAGAGAAAATCTAGGGCAGACTGTACAAAAGGGAATGGAGGGAGTTGGATGAGGCAGTGGAACAATTACAGAAGGCCATTTTCTCCGCATACCATGACAACTCTCTCCTTAGAGAAAAGAAAACCGTCAAAAATGTTTGGTGGTATAATAACAATCTAGTCAAAATGAAGAAAGGAGTCAGAGCGTTGTAAAAATATCATTAAGAGAATTTATGTGGGACGTATATCATTAGGAAGCTCACCGAGTATAACCTATAAATACGGAGAGCAAAAAGGAACTCTTGGAGACTGTTCTGCGAGAAAGTGGAATCAAACACCGAAGCAACAAGGCTCGAGAAGGTTCTTAAAACGATATATATAAATCAAGTGGGAACACTGGAAAAACCTGATGGAACCTACACTCAGACGGGAAGGCAGACGCTGGAGATGTTGCTAGCGTGTCATTTTCCTGAGGCTGAGGAAGCAGAAGGGGAAGAAATGGTAGAATCTGAGGCCAGATTACGAAGGGCGGATTGGAACTGTGCCAACTGATTAATTAAGCCTAACCTTGCGAGGTGGGCAATCCGCACGTTTCAGCCCATAAAGGCTCTGGGGCCAGATGGGATACTCCCGTACTCCTGCAGGAAGGACGGAAGATAATCTCCAAGGCCCTGACAGACCTTTTTAGAGCAAGCCTAGCTCTGGGGTACGTGTCGAAATCACGGTCTAAATCTAAAGCGGCATTTATACCGAAGCCTGGAAGGGCATACTATGCCCAAGCCAAAGCCTATAGAGCATTACGTTAAATTCTTTCATGCTAAAAGGAATGGAGAAAATACAGGATAAATACATCCGGAGAACTTTACTTGAAAATCAATTTGCATACAGAAGTGGCAGATCCACTGAGGCAGCATTCCATCAACTGGTTTTCAAACTAGAGGAAAACGTAGAATACAAGGAAATTGTTCTGGAGACATTTCTAGACATAGAAGTGGCCTTCAGTAATACAACCTACAACTCAATCATTAAAGCTGTTGAAGAGTGTAAGGTGAGCACGACTTTTTAAAAAATGATTACATCCATGTTAGACGGGAAAAAAATAAAAGCAACCCTGTTTGAAGAGACATTAACGGTTAGAGCCACTCGAGGTTGTGCACAAGGAGGAGTTCTTTCTCCTCTTCTGGGGAACCTTGTGGTGAACAAAATCATAGCCACGCTCAACGAGCAGGGATTTTACACACAAGGATACGCAGATGATCTAGTTATTGTGGTAAAAGGTAAAAGTGATGAGTGTCATCGAGGATCTCATGCAAAGATCGTTTAACCTTGTGGAGAACATGTGTCGTGAAGAACAACTCACAGTCAACCCGAGCAAGGTAACACTGGTCCCTTTCACAAGAGGGAAGAAATTAGAGGGGACGAGAACAATGAAGCTCTTTGGGCAAGAAATCTAAATGGAAGAACACTTAGGTGAAATATCAGGTTAAAAAGTTAACCTGGAATCCACACACAGAAAGAAACATGACCCGGGTTAAGAACCTACTGTATGCATGCAAGAGGGCAGTCGGGACAACATGGGGGTCTAAAGCCGGTAATGCTAATGTGGATATACACAATGATCATTAGACCACTGATGACCTATGCAGCAATCATTTGGCGGATGAAAGGAAGTCAAGGAAATGTCAGTAGCAAACTAAATAGCCTTCAGAGAATGGCATGCATATCCATAACTGGGGCAATGAAAACTATGCTGATAGAAGCCTTGAATACTCTACTATATCTCCCTCGAGTAAGTAACTTTATAGAGGGACAGGCTAGAATGAGCTCATATCGATTGGAGCTAAATGGATGCTGGAAGGCTCAAAGGCCCAATCTTGGTCACTGTAAAATTAACAGAGTAATAACAGGGAAAGTTTTACACATGCAGCTGATTATATGATTCCAACGTATATCTTTGAGAAACCATTTGAGACTCAGGTAACTAAAAAGGAAGACTGGGACATTAACAGATGGAAAAGTGATAGGGAATATATTGTGTGGTGGACAGATGGCTCAAGGACTGAGAAGGGAAAAGGAGGATGGATCGACGGGGAAAGACCTGAGAGATCAATCCAAATGAGCCTAGGCAGACACACTACAGTTTTTCAAGATGATGTGATAGCCATCATCATTACATGCCTTGAGGGAAACCTGATAATGAACTACAGAGATAAGAACATTTTCTTATTTACAAATAGTCAAGCAGCCGTTAAGGTACTTGAAGCTGTCCGGGTTGCATCCAAAATTTTGGGTATTGTGATACACTTCTCCTGAAGCTCCCTGAGTACAATGCTGTTAAAATAATATGGGTACCTGGGCATGCAGCCATGGAAGTTATGGAAAAGCAGATAAACTGGAAAGAAAAGGTTCATAAATACCTTCTGTGGACACAGAACCAGTATGTGGGATCTCTTATAGACAAGCCCGCCTCTACGTAGGTAAGTGGGTACAAAAGAAACAAATGGAAAAGCGGAAAAATGCTCCAGGATGCAGGTTTGCGAAAGAAATAATAAAGATCCCAAACAAGTGACATACTAAGGAACTTCTGGAATTCAGCAGTCCTTGCCTGCTGTCCATCTCACAACATTGTCGAGGTCACGTTGCAGTTGCTCACAATATTGTAACTTATTAATTACTCTATACAGAATAACATCATCCGCGAAAAGCCTTACCTCTGATTCCACTTGTTTACTCATATTATTTATATATATAAGAAAACATAAAGGTCCAATAATACTGCTTTGAGGAATTCCCCTCTTAATTATTACAGGGTCAGATAACGCAGCCTGGGTATTCAGAATACAGATAGTATGCTCTTATACGGCTCATATGAATATTCGGGAGATTGTGGGTTCGAACCCCACTGTCGGCAGCCCTGACGATGGTTTTCTGTGGTTTCCTATTTTCACACCAGGCAGATGCCGAGGCTGTACCTTAATTAAGGCCGTGGTAGCTTTCTTCCCACTCCTTGTCCTTTCCTATCTTATCGTCGCCATAAGATCTATCTGTGTCGATGCAACATAAAGCTAATCGACAAAAGATGAATACTATAATATATTTACACATTCAACTTTATTTCAGATACGTGCAGCATGTGAAGTGGAACATCCACCGTCATGATCGTCCGTCGAATCGGTCGACAAATCAGTTCATCTGTCAAACAAGCACTAAGGTCATTGAATGCCACACTCCTAACGTTAGCTTCCTCATTACATCCTTTACTACTTACTACTTTCCAAACCACCATCTTTCTTTAGAGGTAAATTTATGCGTCAAGGCGTAAGCAGTCCTCATCAATATTTTCAAATCGGGTGCACGCATTCATCCATTTCTCTCTGATAACCTCATTTAAGCAACAATGGGTCAGTTATTTTAATGCTGAGAGTAAAGATTGCTACCATTGTTTGTTTTACTTCATTTAATTCCATATCAGTTCGACAGAGTTCAAGTCGTAGTGATTAGAAATCGACCGTTGAACAGAAAATACAATCTATTAAAATATCTACCGGATATATAGGCTGAGGTTTGTTTCTTTCTATAAGTTCTCTGAGTTCTCCCTTGGTCATGTGGTGTGACACTGTAATATTATTATCTTTCAACCAGAACAGTATATCGATGGCTTCTAAAACATCGTATGTCCCAATACTCTTCTTGTCCAGTATATCGATGGCTTACTGCTAAAACCTCGCATGTCCCAATGCTCTTCCTACCCATTATATACCTTAAGACTGGTCACGCCTCCCAGCCACACATAGATATGCAGCCCATCAGAACAATTTTCCTTGTGTTCATTTTCCTATAGCTATGTGTAAAGTAAAATGAACCTTAAATACATTATACTGTAGGAGTGTGTAAATTAGCTTGCAAACAACATCCCTGCAATGCCGTACGGTAAGGTCTATTTTCCTTTACATATTAAAATAGGAAAATGAACACAATGAAAATTACTCTGATGGACTGCATATAAATATGTGACTGGGAGACATGACCAGTGTTAAGGAATATAATGGGTAGGAAGAGCATTGGGACTTACGAGGTTTTAGAAGTAAGCCGTCGATATACCTTAAGACTGGTCATGCCTCCCAGCCACACACAGATATGCAGCCCATCAGAACAATTTTCCTTGTGTCCATTTTTCTATAATGGTATGTAAATGAAAATGAACCTTAATTACATTATACTGTAGGAGTGTGTAAATTCGCTTGCAAACAACATCCCTACAATTCGGTACGGTAAGATCTATTTTCCTTTACATGTTAGCATAGCGAATGAACAGAGCGAATATTACCCTGACGGACTGCATATAAATATGTGGCTTGGAGGCGTGATCAGTCTTAAGGAATATAATGGGCAGGAAGAGCATTGGAATATAGGAGGTTTTAGAAGTAAGCCATCTTTGTAAATTAAAATAATGTACACTCGCTAAAGAACCAGAGAAGCGAGGAAATGCCATTTGGTCCTTGTTTCAATGACGGTGAAATCCTGACATTCACCTCCCCGCGGTAGAGAGGGGGCAACGACTGCATATAAAAGTAACATTTTATATGCAGGTGGCTAACGAATGAAGGGACCGATTATCTCTCGGTATAAGGAGATCCCCTATACCAAGTGCCAACAGTCTCTTTGAGAGTGCATGAGCGGGTATGGGTAAGGGCTCTCTATTGTCCTGGGGACAAGAAATTGTTCCCAAAGGCGGAGGAACCAGTTCGGTCTACAACATTAGGAAGCAGACGGCAACGGGAAACCACTGCATTAGAGGTCCTGAGAGATATTCCAACAAATTCACGTGGCATGGTTGCAAGGTCAAGATCAGAGCTGGCCGCGTGGATCGTCTACCTCCGTTTGGAGACGACATTTTAAGAAGAAGAAACTTATGTACAGGGTGGTAGCAAACAGCATGAAACGGGTATATGAGCGTTATAGGGTTGGTCATACTGATAAAGAATTTGAAGAAAATAACTCTATATCTCACGCCGCTGTAATTTTATCAGCTACTGAATTTAACCAATCAGGTCGCTTCGTGGGTGAATTCAAATGCACTTCGCGAGGCGATGTTCTTTGTGTTAATACCATCGGGGAGTGTGTTATAACGCAGCGTGATTAGCCTGTATAGAGTGGGCCATCCCCAGGACAACGATCAAGATCTCTTGTGAGAGTAATAGTCAATTGTTGGAAATGAACCTCTTTCTGAATATGTAGAGTAATACCGCGTGGTTCAGTAAAGACTCTTGAAATGCTCCTCCATCATTTCCATTCTACATACCTCGCCACCCTTTTCTGGTCGTAAAATACGCCAGGCTTCACACTGAATATCGATGTAGAAATCACTGAATTTATACGTAAAAGAAGAGTGCTCGTACATGTGAAGTGTCGTATTGGAATGGGGCCGTCGAGAGCTTCGAGCAGTGGCGCTCCTCTCGCCTACAATGCGTTCTACCAACAGGAAATACTCAAGAGCTGCACTCAACGTCGGAAGTGCTTCGAGATGAAATTCCGATAATATTATAGCTTGCTGTGTAGCAAGTCGGTAGCGTCTATTTGTCACCATCCGTCTCATTTTAGTCAATGGCACATTTCAAATGGACATAACGATGGCTTAGTTCTAAAACCTCGTATGACCCAATGCTCTTCCTATGCATTATATTCCTTCAGACTGGTCACGCCTCCCAGCCATATATTTATATGCAATCCATCAGAACTTTTTTCGTAGTGATCATTTTCCTGTGCAGTCGTGTAAAGGACCTTACCATACAGTATTGTAGGGATGTTGTTTTCATGGCGAATTTAAGCACTCTTGTAGTTTAACGTATTTAAGGTTCATTTTCCTTTATACATAACCATAGGAAAATGAACATAACGAAAATTGTTCTGATCGACTGTACATCCAATTGTGGCTGGAAGGCGAGACCAGTCTTAAGGAAGAAAATGGATAGGAAGTGCAGTGGGAGATACGAGGTTTTAGAAGTAAGCCATCGATATGCAGCCCATCAGAACAACTTTCGTTGTGTTTATTTTCCTATGAAAACGTGTAAGGGAAAAAGAACCATACATACATTATACTGTAGGAGTGCGTAAATTCGCTTGCAAACAACATCCCTACAGTACGGTATTGTAGGGTCCATGCTGCTTTACATATTAGCGCAGGAAAATGAACACAACGAAAATTACTTTGATATACTGCTAAATCGAATTAGGACCGGCCAAGGTAGATGTGGAGCCACTCTCTTCAAATGGGGATGGAAGACATCACCGCAATGTGACTGCGGACAAGGGGAACAGACAGTGGAACACCTTGCATTTGAGTGTCCTTTGCGTAGTTACAGAGGCTCTATTGAGGACTTAAACTGTGTCTCAAACGAAGCTCTTCTCTGGCTATTAAATTTTGACATGGAACTTTAGTTACGAGCTTGAGATGGTAGTTGTATATATTGTAAATAATATTGTATTCATCATACGCTAAAAAAAAACTGCATATAAATATGTGCCTGGGAGGCGTGACCAGTTTTAAGGAATATCATAGGTAGGAAGAGCATTGGGACTTAGGAGGTTTTAGAAGTAAGCCATTAATAAGTAGAAAGGGAAATTATTTCGTCAAGATATTCGTACAGTTTGAAGTTCTTAACCGACAAGGACGTATCCAATGAAGCCTTCCTAGTACTACATGATATTTTTATATTTTATATTAAACTGGAACATCCACCGCGCATTTTTATATTATAAAGCCGAACTCAGAAGTGCACATACACCAGGATTAGGAACACTACCGAAAGGGTTGACCAATGCACTCTTTGGGTACCTCCCTACTCTACCTAATCTTGGAAGAGCTTCCTTCGAACAACCATAGATCTTGAAAGGAAAACCAGTTCAGTGGTATAGAAGTAACTTGTTTCCCTATTATCTGGAGAATATGGGTTCAATACGCGGTCAGTCAAAGGAGTCTAACTCTGAACTCGACTGAAGGCTCGTACATGGTGCTCAGCCACTTGTGAGAAGTTATCTGGTAGAAGAGAGCTGGCCCTCAAGCAATAAGGCTGCAGATACCGTTACAGTCACCATGTTGCACTCCAATACATGTTAGCCATCTGGCTTGGCAGCAGGCCAAGTTCCTCAATGGGCTGATATTGTTTTGTATCTAATTCTTCCTCATTATTATTATTATTATTATTATTATTATTATTATTATTAATTCGTTTCGGCCAACTAAGGACTACGTCATTTCAACTGTTTCCTTTGAGCTTTAATATTGGTCCAGTATTCCTTCATTCGTACACGGTGTTGCTCCTTTTGCTCTTTCGTCCATGCCTTTCCAGATTTTAGCTTCGACTTTGGTTGTGGACTATGATGTACTTGAAGGTTTTTCTTAATTGGGTCACGCTCCTGGATATATTCAAATGAGATCCCAATCTCCTGCAGATCTTTCTGTACCTCAATGAACCATGCCTCCTTTGCCTTTCTCTTTTAGAGGAAAGTTAAAATGCGGTTGGTTAACCGTGTTGACTTCATTCGGGCCATATGTCCATAAAGGATAATCCTCCTTTTCCGCATCACGTCGGTTATTTTCTCCCATACGAGTACAACTCCTGGTTGTGCCGTCTCCTAAACTCGCCATTGTCTTTGACTGGACCTGAGATTTTCCTCAAAATCTTCCTTTTCTTAGCCTCCAGTTTGTCTATCATGCCTTTTTTGTTCATGGAGGGACATTCCGCTGAATATATGACCTCTGGCCGGATGGCAGTGCAATAGTGTTAGATTTTTGCATTCAGAGATATAGATCTTTTGTTATAGACATTTTTAGTTAGATAGTAAGCCATTTCAATTTTATTCATGCATGATGCAAAGGCTTCTTTTTCGGACTTATTAAGTTTTATCCATTCACCAAAATGCTTAAATTTTTCAACCCGCTTTACTTTTCCATGAGTCCCTTCTAGCTCATTTAGCGACAGTTTGATGTTTGTAATGAATTTCGTTTTCTCAAAAGAGATCTGGAGGACCGCCTTTGCAGCTTGTGTTTGAACCTGGTTGATCTGCTTCGTGGCTACATCCAAGGAATCAGCGCGAAGTTCAAGATCGTCTGCAAATGCTAGACAGTTATTATTATTATTATTATTATTATTATTATTATTATTATTATTATTATTATTATTATTATTATTATTATTATTATTATTATTAACTACCACACCTAAACAGATGCAATGATTTCATGACAAATACTAAGTAACCAACACTGATCTATCCACGAATATAGCGATAATCTAATACACGTTGATTGTCTTCGCTCGATACATCTGCCTATTTAATACAAAATCTAGGACCTTCAACTTTCTTCCTCCTAGAGATAGGATATTGAAATGTAATTCATCACAGGAAAGGTATTTGGATGCTATCAACGTCCAGAGATCTGAGCCAAATTAGAATGGATCCGATCAAATCAAGGGTATAAAGAGATTTCCTTTACTTGTAAAAATGGAAAAATTCTTCATTGGTGTTGAAAAAGCAAACATTGAAGTAAGTCACTCAAGGCTGCCCTCTTAAATCAGTACTTAGAGACACAACAGATCTCAAAGTTTAAATAACGTTGAATATTTGTCACCATGATAAATAAATAAATAAATAAATAAATAAATAAATAAATAAATAAATAAATAAATACACAAATTAAATCAACACCGATCTCCATTACACCTTGTAGAATTAGTAATAGCAGATAATGACTATGTGGTGCATTTAACCGAGTGTATATGGTCGTCTTCAGCAGTCTAATTCCGGATTAGGAACTCTTTCATAATCCATGATGATGGTAATAGGAAGAAGTAGAATAAGAATAAGACGAAGAAAAAGAAGAAGAAATCCGGCTCCTTGGCCGAATGGTCAGTGACGTGGTCTTGGGCTCAGATGACCAAAGGTGCCATTCACGGTCGGGTCAGGGATTTTAACTATGTTTGTTTAATTTCTCTGTCTCGGGGGCTGAGGATCCATGTTCGTCTTAGTACACATCTTCGTTTGCATACAACAAATCAGACCACAACGCACCAAAAGGAACACGAAGGAGTGAATACATCCTTCCACACAGGGTTGATACCAGGAAGGGCATCCCGCTTTAAAACTGGTTGAAATTCATACAAAATTCCGATCCCAAGTAATTGATAATTAATTTTATTGGATTTACATCCCACTAACTACTTTTACGGGTTTCCGGGACCAGGTAATTGAGAAAAGCCTTATATAATAATAATAATAATAATAATAATAATAATAATAATAATAATAATAATAATAATAATAATACTCTGAAGTAGACCATTAGCTGAACTCAACGTCATTGTTTAAGTAAGAGTGGCGCTCAAGTTCGTTTTCTGCAAACAATTGTGTATCCAGCATGAAAAGCACATACGGATCCCTTGAAAAACTAACCTCAATTTCATTCTTACGTTAAATTAATTATATTGCAGGTTGTATTGCGATATACGTACTTAACGAACGTACTGTAGAGTGTTCTGAACATCCGCTGTGGATGATTCGAATTGAATATTTAGTTTTCACGACCGCAAAGCACTTTACATTTCAAGAATAAACATATTTTATGGATATTACAGTCTAGTTAGTAGCATGCACGTACAGTAGTACGAAAGTTGGAGGTAGAGTAAACACGAGGCCTTTCCTATCTCATCGCCGCCATAAGGCCTATCTGTGTCGGTGCGACGTAAAACAAATAGAAAAAAATAATAACTGAAGCTAAATAAATAAATAAAAGGATCTCTGATAATTAGAGTAAATGAAGCACTATCTGATCATGTAATGATTTAAGAAGGGGTTCCGCTAGATCGTTTTCGCACTGACGACTTTAATACAAATTCGGCGGAGTCATTTATGTGGTTAATAATTATTAATAACTAGGAGTGAGTGTCAAAAACTTTGATTTTTAACAGTTGAGCATATAAACTACACTGACCACTTTATTATTTGTCTTATGTCAATCTGCAGTGGCAGAAATACATTTAAAGAATAAATATAAATTAACTTCATTGTTTTCTCATCTAGGCTATATGATACAGGTAATTAGCTGGAATTGACAATTGTGACTTTTCTCGCGGATGATGTTATAGTACTGCACTAGCAAATGAACCCCTGCTTCACCACGGTATTCTACATTGTATACGGATTTATACGTAAATTACTGTAACACACAGTAAGATTGTATTAAATTGTATGTCACTTAGTGCTATCCGAGAATCAAAACGGGGATGACCCCATACTAGGTTTCCGATGTAAGGTGCACGTTGGGAAGTTTTGATGATAATATCAGGCCACATTTCCTGCTGTCATTCACAATACAGTTCCGGAGTTACTACTGTAACGGCAGGCTCACTTGACAACTGCCATTCACAATAACGATGGAGAGTTTTCATTATAATGACAGGCCCGTTTTTCTAATGCGAGTCAAAATCGAGTTGGAGAGATTAGATTACAATCGTGAAATGCAGCGCTATGTAACATATAAAGAATCGAGATTGGACAAATAGTCATAGGACCAAAGCTGAAGATCTATCCAAATTGAGGAGCGATTGTGTAGTCTGCTTTGTGAAATGACTTACCATTTAGCCACCATTTATTCCGAAACGAAGGTCTGCTCAGTCATTGAAATTGCCTCCATATTTGGATATTTTCCGGGGTCAAAACGTTATACATTTGAAAAGCTTGGAATTTTTCCACAAAGGAAAGAGTGTCCAGTCACCAAGCGAAATTGTGTACATAGAAAACGGACGTTTCACATCTATACCATGCATTTTACAGAAAATCAATGGTATCAGAGGAAATGGAAGAAAAGTCTTGTGGTTTTTCTATAAAGCCCGTGTCTATTCAGCGATTACTAGCAAACGTACCCGTGCTTTGCTACGGTATTGTACATTGTATAAGGATTTCTCCGTAAATTACTGTAAAGGCAATTAGTAAGATTATGTTAAATTGCATGTCTCTCAGCGCTATCCGAGAAACAAATCAGGAAGGATGCCATACGTTATTTCCGATGTAAGGTAGGCATTGGGTCAGTTTTGAGGATAAGGGAAGGTCACATTTCCTACTGCCGATAAAAGCTAAAATTAGTAGAAAGTAGGATTATAACTGAGGACATCCGGATAGGGTAAATATGTAAATACCAAGGAGATGTACTGGAAAGTAAAACTTCCCTCAATAAATTGTGATGTATGAGTTACGGATATAAGAAGGCGGTAACAGAAGATAGATTTGGGCGCAGGGATAAGAAGATGGTGTTATTACTTAAGCCTAAAGAGGCAAGGCAGAGGCAAACATTAAAGCGGAAAACAGAGGTGGAATATAAATACAGTATAAATTATAGGAAATGCCAGAAAACACCTTACGGTGTGAAATAATGGGCTACACTCGGCGGTACTGTTCAAATATTAACACGCCCCTTAGTGCTATTCGAAGAAGATTGTATCCTCCAATGATATTCCGCCAATATCCCGTAGCATGACCGATTGTCGTTTCTCTTGCTTTCTGCCCAAAGAACAACCACTAGTTTACATGAATGATGACGAAAATGGCAATACGTTTCTTCCCTGCTGGCAAGCAATCAGAGACGTTGCCATTGTAATCTGTAGGTTCGTTGTCGGTCTGTCGGTGACTCAATGCAGAGCATCATACCCGCAGAAAATAGTAACTTTCTAGTAATTTTCTACGTCATTTGAAGAGTAAGCGAAATTATGAACATAATAAAAATTGTTTACAATGAAGAGACGTTTCTGACATAGTCTACGGATTTGGCAGAAAATCATTAGTATAAGAGAAAATGGAATAAAATTGTTGTTTTCCTATAAACTGTTTTTAAATATTTTAAAATCATACGCATATCAGAACATTCCCCGGGACGAGTATGCTCTAATTATGAAGTATGGTCGAGATCTATCAAGCCGTTTCACCGTGATGGTGAAACAAACAAACGGGTACGAAAAATAAAATCCCCTGATACGGTCTTGAGTTGACCTAAAACGGATAAATATTTGAAAAACTGGCAAATCAAACGAAATTACAGACAGCGGAGCCCCTACAGCTGTATTTATACATCAATGGCTTTTTTTAAAAAACCTCGTATATCCCAATGCTCTTCCTACCTATTATATTCCTTAAGACTGGTTACTCCTCTGAGCCTCATATTTATGTCCAGTCCTTCAGAATAATTTCTGTTGTATCCATATTCCTGTGCGAATGTGTAAAGAAAAATGGACCTTACCATACCGTATTGTAGGGATGTTGTTTGCATGGCGAATTTAACCACTCCTACAGTATAATGTATATAAGATTCTTTTTCCTTTACACACTCGCATAGGAAAATCAACTCAACGAAAATCGTTCTGATGGACTGCATATAAATGTGTGGTTGACAGGCGTAACAAGTCTTAAGGAATATAATGGGTAGGAAGAGCATTGAGACATACAAGGTTTTAAAATAAAGCTAACGATATATTAGTTACAGAATAGTGAGCGACTGCATAAAGGTCTCGAGAGTGTTGTGAGAAGTACAGCAGGCAATGGTATGATGGAAACCGGAATGAAAAGTTGGGTTATGTCACCAAGGAGGGAAGTCCTCTCAGTTTTAATTATTGTGTTGATGGAGTGAAAATAACTCATGGGAATAAGAATAAGTACCTACAGCAGGTGTTAAAACCAGTGTATGCGACCCTCAACAGGAGTACTTCATTCGAGAACTGGAAAAGTTCGAAAGGAAAGCAGCGCTACTTGTTGCGAGTGATTTCCTACAAAATGTTACGAAAATGTTGCAAACTTTGGGAGTATGACGACGAACAAGTCGACAGAACGGAACGTTTCGAGTTGTCAGTAGAGAGATGGCTTGCGAAGACGTTAAACTGTAGACAAATAAACTTGAGTGAAGTTATTAAAAAGTAGGAAAGACGATAATAAAAAAGTTGGAATTGGAGAGGACAAATCGGGACAAATACGCGTTTATAGGAAGAGAAGATATGGACTGGAACAACGGACCAAAGAGGATGTTTGATAAATTTCATCTTCTTTGAAATCATTTAAAAGAGACTAGGTAAACAACTGATAGAGAATATCTATGGCTTACTTCTAAAACCTCGTATGTCCCACCGTTCCTCCTACCCATTTTATTCCTTAAGACTGGTCACGTCTCCCAATCACATATTTATATGCAGTCTATCAGAGTAATTTTCGTTGTGTTCATTTTTATGCTGATATGTAGACAAAATGGACCTTACCATACCGTATTGTAGTGATGTTGTGTATATGGCCAATTTACGTACTCCAACCGTGTAATGTATTTAAGGTTCATTTTCCTTTACACACCAGCATAGGAAAATGAACACGAGGCAAATAGTTCTGATGGGCTGCGTGTCCATATCGATGGCTTTCTTTAAAAACCTCGTAAGTCCGAATACTCTTCCTATCCATTATATTCCTTAAGACTGGTCACGCCTCCCAGTCCCATATTTTATGCAGTCGAAAAGAATCATTTTCGTTATGGTCATTTCCTTCTGCCAATTTGTAAAGGAAAATGAACCTTAAATACATTATACTGTAGGAATGTGTAAATTTGCCATGCAATCAACATCCCTACAATTCGGTACGTTAAGGTCCATTTTCCTTTAGACTTCAGCAAAGGAAAATGAACACAGCGAAAATGATTGTGATGGACTGCATACAAATATATGACCGGGAGGCGTGGCTAGTCTTAAGGGATGTAACAGGTAGGAAGAACATTTGGACATACGAGGTTTTAAAAGAAAGCCATCGATATGTCGTCGATTCACGGTAAAACGTTGTATTCCACAAAGCTCTTCCTATCCATTATTCTCCTTAAGACTGGTCACGCCTCCCAGCCATATATGCATACGCAGTCCATCAGAACAATGTCCGTTGTATTCATTTTCCTATGCCGACGAGTAAACGAAAATGAACCTTACATGCATTGTACACTAGGAGTGCGTAAATACGTAATGCAAACGTACATTCCTCCAGTACGGTACTGTAAGGTTCATTTTCCTTTACACATGGGCATAGGAAAATGAACACAACATAATTTGTTCTGATGGACTGCATATCCATACGTGGCTGGGAGGCGTGACCAGCCTTAAGGAGAATAATTGATAGGAAGAGCTTTGTGGAATACAACCTTTTACCGGTCGAGCGACGATGTTGTAGAGAGACGTGACCAACCTTAAGGAATATAATGGATAGGAAGAGGACTTTGAGATACGAAGTTTTAGAAGTAAGCCATCGATATGCTACCTGGTGGACAGCCCTAAACGCAAATCAGTGGTGATTTATTCACATGAATCGAAAGCTTATCATTAAACCACGTTGTCAGACTGCCAGAAATATTATTACTTGCGTATCATACTAGTTCGCGAGAGGTATATCAAGTGATTCAGGTCCGCATCACCTCCTGAGTTTCGATGAATACGTTGTTGCCACTTTTCTTTATAAGCTGGTGTAATCATGATGTTGTTAACCAGATACACTAGCACCAAAATTTATTGGTACGGGCACCTATTCGCATATAATAAATATGTATAAATGCTAAGAACATTATGTGTATATCATTAACCCTTACTCAATAAATGAAATAACTTGTATATTAAAGTATTTTCCCAACACAACATAAACACATGTAATCTATTAAATTGCGGTTTCCTCCTGCTCAAAAAAGTATTGGCACACTGTACGACGTTTCTTACTGAGCTTTACAGACAGCGCCGCGTGTACCAGATTTGTGCAATCTGAGTTGACGAACAGTTCAGTCGCTTGCCTGACGCCAATGTATGTGTCATGCACTTGTTATGATGAATCCGAAATGGAAGGAGCATTCCGTGTCGTTCCGCAACAAGATGGTTTTCTTACATTTGCAGGGTAACAGTTACCGTGAAATTGGGGAAGAACTTTCTGTTACTTATACAACAGTTCAGGCAATCATCAAGAAGTTTCAAGAGACTGTTGCGTGCCGACTTATGTAGCAGTCCACAGAAAATGGGTGATAATGGCATATTTTACTTTCAACAAGACAACGACCCGAAACATACGGCTCTGCGAACGCGGGATTGGTTACTATATAATGCACCAAGAACAGTTTTCACTCCACACAGATTCCTGATCTTAACCCAATAGAGCATCTTTGGGCTCACTTGTAGACAAATGATCGAAAATGTCGTTCTGCATGGAAGCGCGAGTTTTGGAATGATCAAAAATCTCAGGACAGATAACTCGCAACTTGGTTCCCTCCAAGCCAAGAAGTCTACAAGCTGTCATCAGTGTCAACGGTATGCACACAGGCTACGAGACTTGAGTTACGTGTACTACAGGGACTTTAAATTCATTTGTGTATAGGTGTGCCAATAATTTTTTGATGTGTAGAGCAACTGATTTGGTTTGTAAACTATTATTTTTGTTGTGAGAAACAAATTATACTCGAAGAACCTTGTGTTTACTACTGTACTTTTCAATTATAACCGTGCCTTGGCATCACCTTTATTTGTGTGGAATGTTTATCGATGGCTTTCTTTTAAAACCTCGTATGTCTCAATGCTCTTCCTACCTATTATATTCCTTAAGACTGGTTACGTCTCTCAGCCACATATTTATATCCAGTCCTTCAGAATAGTTTCCGTTGTGTCCATATTCCTATGCGAATGTGTAAAGAAAAATGGACCTTACCATACCGTAATGTAGGGATGTTGTTTGCATGGCGAATTTATCCACTCCTACAGTGTAATATATTTAAGGTTCATTTCCCTTTACACATTCGCATAGGAAAATGAACTCAACGAAAATCGTTCTGATGGACTGCATATAAATGTGTGGCTGAGAGACGTAACCAGTCCTAATGAATATAATGGGTAGGAAGAGCAATTGAGACATACGAGGTTTTAAAAGAAAGCTAACGATATATAGTGGTAGGTGTGCCAATATATTTTGGTGCCAGTGTATCTAAATGAACACGGCAGACTACTAGCTGCTGTTGTTGTGAGCACCGGTATAAGCTCCTAAATGACCCTGAAAAATTGCAACGCTGGCTTCACGTGCAGTAGACAAGCAAACATCAGTATGCTGTTGCATCACTCCTATTGGAGAATGAATTGATTGCATATTTTTGGTGCGTTGAGGTGAAATAGGTGCGCAACTCTGCTGATATCAGCACTTACAGTTACCAAAGGCCAAAGGCCTGCCGATCGTTAACGAGGACAGTGCACATATCGATGGCTTTCTTTTAAAACCTCGTATATCTCAATGCTCTTCCTACCTATTATATTCCTTAAGACTGGTTACGCCTCTCAGCCTCATTTTTATATCCAGTCCTTCAGAATAATTGCCGTTGTGTCCATATTCCTCTGCGAATGTGTAAAGGAAAATGGACCTTACCATACCGTATTGTAGGGATGTTGTTTGAATGGTGAATTTAACCACTCCTACAGTATAATGTATTTAAGGTTCATTTTCCTTTACACACTCGCATAGGAAAATGAACTCAACGAAGATCGTTCTGATGGACTGCATATAAATGTGTGGCTGACAGGCGTAACAAGTCTTACGGAATATAATGGGTAGGCAGTGCATTGAGACATACGAGGTTTTAAAAGAGGGCAAACGATATGGACTATTAACAGAGGCAGACGAAATGTAGAAAACGAAAGTTAGATTTAAAATTTAATCACTTCAATCACGAAAACACAAGAACCCGCAACACTCCTTGTTAAGATGTCCTAGAAGACTTTAGTTCATTGCAGAAGTTCCTAGACTCGACACTGAAAGGCATAACTACTGTCCGTAATTAATCTGTGTATACTGAATGATGAGGATGAAATAAATTGTTACAAGAACATTTCAGTATAAATGGCTATATCTAACGAGAAATACAAATGATCATTGCTCTGAAGTGTTCATTTCTTTTACATCACCATTTTGTTATGCACACTAAAAGTCAACTGTTATCCATTTTAATTAACAACTACATTCACTTTGCGGTCCGTTTGTCAGAGAAGAACATTATCAAAGAGACAAGTAAATTGACTTGTTTCGTCGTAATCCCTGTCTTTCTCCAACCAGCTCTTAAATAGTTTTCTCAGAAATGAACGCAGAGGAACTACTTCTCTATCAAGAGAAATACGTTCTCTCTCCTTGAGATCATTACATTACCACAAGCTGGAAATAAGCGCGTATATTGGTTAGCATTGAGTTACTCAGCAGACGAAGCAACCAAGAAACAATTCCATTATTTAAGAGAATAAACTGTGGCTAAATACTTGAATCAGACATTTTTCAAACGAATAGAATGTCTGACATGAGAAATTGTAAGGAAAGAAATGAGATTAGTTGCGTATTCGGTAGAAAATAACTCTTAAATAACTATATACGGCATAATATCGTCGCTTCACCGGTAAAACGTTGTATCCCACAATGCTTTTCCTATCCATTATTCTCCTTAAGACTGGTCACGCCTTCCAGCCACATATGGATACGCAGTCCATCAGAACAATGTCCGTTGTGTTCGTTTTCCTATATCGACGATTAAACGAAAATGAACCTTACATGCATTGTACACTAGGAGTGCGTAATTACGTAATGCAAACGTACATTCCTACAGTACGGTACAGTAAGGTTCATTTTCCTTTACACATGGGCATAGGAAAATGAACACAACAAAATTTGTTCTGATGGACTGCATATCCATACGTGGCTGGGAGGCGTGACCAGTCTTAAGGAGAATAATTGATAGGAAGAGCTTTGTGGAATACAACGTTTTACCGGTCGAGCGACGATATACAAGTTCTCTGATGTATCCTGGCGACGGCGAGTTCATGTATGGATCAATGTAATGGAGGACATTGTGAACATTTCAGGTAAGGAAGAGTTTCATGTGGTATGTTGGTACGTTCTGTTCCTGCGTGTTTCCCATGATTACTGTACTGTGTAGAGTTGTAGAAAATGAGTTCTAACAGGGAAATAAACCGTTTCCATACCCTAGTCCTTATATCATATCTTTTTCTTCAGCGTGTGAGGAGTATCTTGAAAGATTGACTGTACGGTATATTATTGTTACACACTTCAGTGGCGGGAACAAATCAGAACTGTATTTTCCGTGTATGTGTCTTGAAAGTATCTTCTGAAGACAGAGAGAGAAAAACGGAGAAATCAGTCATTCATCTTTCCCCGCAGGTAACTGCCAAGACTGGGATGGCTAGATTCACCTGCATGCGACCGCGGAGCTCAAGAACAGATGATGAACCACATCATTCGGGAGTGCCCACAGCGTAGATTCACAGATGTTTGGGAAGAGTTCATGAAAGCATCAACTCCAGCGCTTTCCTGGCTAAAGCGTCTTGATATTCATTTTTAATTTATTACGTACATACTTGTGTTAAATAATGTAGATCATTTGTTCCATACGAAATATATATCGTCCCTGTTCTGCCAAAACGGCGAATGTTACAATGCTCTTCCTATCCATTATTTCCCTTAAGACTGGTCACGCCTTCCAGCTATATATTGATATACGGTCCATCAGAACAATTTTCGTTGAGTTCATTTTCCTATGCGCGTGTGTAAAGGAAAATGAACCTTAAACACATCACTCTCTAGGAGTGGGTAAATGTCATGCAAACATACATTCCTTCAGTATGGTACAGTAAGGTTCATTTTCCTTTACACACGCGCATAGGAAAATGAACTCAACGAAAATTGTTCTGATGGACCGAATATCAATATGTGGCTGGAAGGCGTGACCAGGCTTAAGGGAAATAATGGATAAGAAGAGCATTGTAACATTCGCCGTTTTGGCAGAACAGGGACGATATATATACTGCTAAGGCTATTTCTTTGACCTAAACTGTTTAAGTGCAGTCTACAGGTGAATACAGTTTTTGTTTAAAGTACAATGAAGAACAACTGTACAATGCAATATCTAACTTCGCAGTTATACACATGCAGTCCGGATATTTGGACACTATTACTCCCTCTTTCCTCCCGAAACCAGAGTCACAGTTTAGATCATTTCACACCCTGGGTGAATTAGTATTTTGCAACACCTTCCTACAACTCTGATGAAGAGCGAATGAAAATGCGAAATAGCAAGATGATATAGTTAAAATGTTGGTTCAATGATTTCATAAATTGATCAAAGACGCCATCTCCGAAAAATTCCTAAATTTTTATCTTTGATGTGAATACAACGTGAGAAACGAGAGCCCTTGCTCCAGAAAGAAAATGTTTAGAGTAGGAATGAAAGGAGCGATGGCATGTTCCATGCACTTATTATTTTATGAGACTTAATTTTAATTATTATCAAAGTATAATTCACGTTCGTGTAGATTCAAACCCTGACATAGCTCGGCAGAATTGTAATGGAGCGGGGAAGAATCACAAAAATCATTTCCTCATCTCCATTTATTCCTTCCCAAAATTTAAGCAAATAACCAGGGATAATGAATTTCAAGCCTGGTGACGACATATGAACGGATATGGCTAGAAATAATACTTTTTATCTCCCCTTTCTGGGGGAGGCTGTCTGGCTTACTGCTAGTTGTGTTTCAGCTGTGAACTTCGCCGGTCGCTAACGTAGAATCGTTGGACAATAGTGAATATCTGAAGTATGGAAAATAAAGCTACAAGTATGCAACTTTATATTCATTTAATTGAAACAAAACTATTTTCATCACTATTCCACGCCAAAGACTTATTTTATGTAATTTGAATAGCGCGTGAAACTCTAACTTTACAACATATGCATGGAGGTATAAAAATGCATCCGATCATTTCTGCCTGCATTTTGATACCATAATATAGAGAAATTCATGAATATTAAGGCTAATGTCTCAGTACGTGCACTTTCCTGAACTCTTCTTAGAAAAGTAACCCTATTTGCGTTCGGCCCCGCGATGTAGGAGGCAACGCGTCCACCTGTCAACCCGCGGCCCCGGGTTCGTTTCCCGGCGGGGTCATGGATTTTCAATTGTAATGATTAATATCCCTGGCCTGGGGACTGCCTGTTTTTGACGTCCTTAATCTTCCTTTCCTCACACACAACATTCCACACTACTGCCATTCCAATTACACGCAGGTTCATACAATATGGTGCAAGTAGGGGCAAAAGATCCACCTGGGTCGACGCCCCGAACAAATAGCAATAAAAAAACTATTTGCAGTGGCGCCTGCTCCACAGCGACCCGTAATAACACACTGTGAGCTGTGTGAAGTGTTGGGACAAGAAAGAGATTGGAAACGAGCTAGTGGATTATGTAATATCAAAGTCGAACCTTCAGAACTGCTCTTCACATGTTTTACAGTATCTTAAATTGACAGTGAGTGTTTTCAAATACAAATATCAAGAGCGATGGGAACAAAGTTTTAGGACGAAAGACAGGTTTTTAGGAAAGAAAAAATCCAATTGGCTGAAGAAGTACATAAAGCTGCACTATCTAATCTTCAAACGAATAGTTCAGATCCATCTACCTTCAAAGTTGGAAGGTCTAGAAATTTCTTCGAAGATATCGGATTGCGAACTATACGGAGAAGGTTAGATACTTTAATTAATCATCATTTAATTATGACCAAGGTAGATGGGAAGGTATGGAACGCTTTGGCAGCCGTTTCTTCGCAGATTTACAACATATCGGTGACTTACTTCTAAAACCCCGAATGTCCCAATGCTCTTCCTGTCCATTATATACCTTAAGACTGGTCACGCCTCCCAGCCACACATAGACATGCAGCGCATCAGAACAATTTTCCTTGTGTTCATTTTCCTATAGTGGTGTGTAAAGGAAAATTAACCTTAAATACATTATACTGTAGGAGTGTTAAATTCTCTTGCAAACAACATCCCTACAATGCGGTACGTTAAGGTCTATTTTCCTTTACATCTTGGCATAGGAAAATGAACACAACGAAAATTACTCTGATTGACTGCATGTAGATACGTGACTGGGAGGCGCGACCAGTCTTAAGAATATAATGGATAGGACGAGAATTGGAACTTACGATGTTTTAGAACTAAGCCATCGATATGCGGCAGTACTCCAAAAACAATGAATGCCTTTAAAGTAGCGGACTGCTGTAGCATTGGCACTGTTGTTTTGGACTTTCTCCTTTGCATGACTGGATCCGACTGTTTGGGTGCATTTTACACATTGCATACAAGAGTGATATTGGAATGTGGTAAGAAAGTAAAACTGAAGAAAAATTGTTGGAGTGAAAAAACGTATAATTCAACAAAGATTTCGATCCGAAATGGGACTGATAACTGATGAACCAAGGGCAGAAAAGCAGTGGCACTTCAAACGACGGAAACACAGCTCGAATTTCCTTTTTTGAGAACTATGCGTTATAAGCCGACGTTACAGGTATGCATGAAGAAATAATGAAAATTCTTTGTTCAAAATATTACGGATCAGATCAGGTGGCTACAAAGTAAACGTAGAAGCTTTCAACAAGTATGTTCTGGAAACCGCAAAATTATATTTGGAGACTTCAACAGCCATAACAGTGCATGGGGATATACAGATGATGATAATAATGGAGAAGCTGTGTTATAATGAGCTGATGATTACCAATTACAACTTATTCATGACCCCAAACTACCTCCATCCTTTAACAGCAGTAGATGGCGACGAGGCTTCAACCCAGACCTGATATTTGTGAGTGAACACGTGGCACAGCAATGTGTGAAATCAATGTGCAATCCTATTCCAAATACCCAGCATCGCCCCATAATGTGTCATCTTTTCTCTGCAATTCAGCCAATAAAGGTTCCGTTTCGAAGGAGATATAATTTCAGAAAAGCAGACTGGGAGAAGTTCAGGTCAACCCTTGATAAAATAATATCAGATATCCACCCAACACCAGAGTTTTATGATCAGTTTGTTGAAGCTGTGAAGAAAGCTTCCCGCGCTTCCATACCACGAGGATGCAGAGTTAACTATATGCAAGGTCTAACTTCAGACACAGCTGCTCAAATGAATGCATATATTTCACTGTTTCAGGAAGATCCACCAAGTGAAGACACTATCTCAGCTGGAAGGAAACTGCTTTCCTCAATTTCAGAGGCAAAGAACGATTCTTGGATCAAACTTATGGAGGAAACTGACATGTCAAGGGATAGCCGAAAGGCTTGGAAGCTTCTCAAACGACTTAGCAACGATTCAACCAAGGGACCAGTCCATGCAAATGTTACGGCAAACCAAATTGCAAATCAGCTTGCCATCAATGGGAAAACAAATCACCCAATAAAGAAGATGGAACATAATATTCTAAAAAGCGAGGTAATGAAGTCCAGTAACCTATCCCGGCCATTTGAAATAACGGAATTACAGAAAGCGATTCAATGCGCCAAAAATGGAAAAGCGGCAGGATTAGATGATATCACAATAGAACAAATAAAACACTTCAGTTCAACCACACAGACATGGCTTTTAAAATTCTTCAACAACTGCTTTACTTCCCAAAAAATTCCAAAAATATGGAGAAAATCCAAGGTGATCGAATTTCTGAAACCTGGAAAGGAACCTTCGAACCCCAAAAATTTCAGACCAATCTCCTTACTCTGCCACCTATACAAAATAATGGAAAGAATGTTGCTCAATCGCTTAATGGGAGTAGTAGACCAAGTCCTAATCCCTCAGCAATGTGGCTTCCGCCCAGGAAAGAGTTGCACAGCACAGGTTTTACATCTAACTCAGCACATCGAGGACGGGTTTGAAATGAAGAAGATTACTGGTGTGGCTTTTGTGGACCTCTCAGCCGCCTACGATACAGTAAATCAAAGGATATTATTACACAAACTTTATAGACTGATTACAGACATCAAGGTAACCAAGATGATAGCTACTCTCCTGGAAAATCGTCGCTTTTTTGTCGAATTCCAAGGACGCCGAAGCAGATGGAGGAATCAAAGGAATGGACTACCTCAAGGCAGTGTACTGGCTCCTATTCTTTTCAACATCTACACTAATGATCAGCCATTACCAGAGAATACTAAAAGCTTCATCTATGCCGATGACCTTGCACTTACTACTCAAACTGATACCTTTGATGAAGCAGAGATCTCTTTAACTGCTGCATTAGAAGAGCTAGGTACCTACTATGAGAAAAACCAACTCAAACCAAATCCAGCTAAGACTCAAATTTGTGCGTTCCATCTGCGGCATGCGCAGGCCTCTCAGAAACTCAAAGTACTATGGAAGAGGAACTTACTGGAACACTGCTTTACACCAAAGTACCTGGGAGTTATGCTGGATCGCACATTAACATATAAGAAACATTTCCAAAACCTGAAACAAAAGATAGCTGCCAGAAACAACATTCTACGAAAGTTATCAGGAACAAGTTGGGGAACACAACCACAAACGATTAGAACATCAGCTCTAGCTCTATGCTACTCTGCAGGAGAATATGCCTCCCCGGTTTGGTACAGGTCAGCTCATACGAAGCAGGTCGACATCGCTTTAAACAGCTGCCTCTGTGGATCAGCGGTAGAGTGTCGGCCTCCGGATCCCAAGATAGCGGGTTCAAACCCGGCAGAGGTAGTCGGATTTTTGAAGGGCGGAAAAAAGTCCATTCGACACTCCATGTCGTACGATGTCGGCATGTAAAAGATCTCTGGTGACACATTTGGTGTTTACCCGACAAAATTAATTAAATCTCAGCCATAGACGCCCAAGAGAGTTTCGGTTTACTCGGTCTGCCACCTAGTGGGGGCCTAGAGAAAAACGGAACGTCGAAATTGACGAGCAGACAGCCAGATGGCGTCAAATTGAAAAGTCTGCACACGGTAGCTGAGGCCATACGATTATTATTATTATTATTATTATTATTATCGCTTTAAACGAAAGCTGCAGGATCATTACTGGATGTCTGAAACCTACACCCATTGAGAAGGTCCAACTTTTAGGTGGTATTGCTCCCGGTGAGATTCGTAGGGAGGTAGCAGGTAACAAAGAAAGGCTCCAGGCATCTTCTTCAGAAGCACATCCTCTCTATGGATACCACCCAGCCACACAGAAGCTCAAATCTAGGAAAAGTTTTCTCCGCACATCAGTTAACCTTGAGGGGAAAGCAGAGAATGCTAGTGTCACAATGTGGAAAGAAAGAATCCACCACCTTTCCAACTGGATAGAGCCGAAGGAAAGTCTTCCATGTGGACACCAGGAGAAGTGGACAGTATGGAAAGCCCTTAACAGACTCCGTACAGAAGTCGGCAGAACCAAAGTAAACTTGCGGAAGTGGGACTTCTCAAGTGATTCATCACTTTGTGATTGCGGAGAGCAGCAGACGATCCAACATCTATGTCAGTGTGTTTTATGTCCTTCAATGTGCACTATGAAAGACTTGATTGCAACCTTCCCCAACGCTATTGACGTCGCCCAATACTGGGCAAGCATCATCTAGCTCTCGAATATTGTTGCTCTATCTGTGATTGTATAATAGACTTGTATATTTGTATAGTAGGAATGTAGATATCTTGTTGGTTTTTGTTAAATATCTGTAAGTAAAGTTGATACTTCTGACACGAATAAAGAAAGAAGAAAGTTTTTAATGCCTCCTTTTGTCCACAAAATTATAATTCATGGTGCAAAAGTACTACAGGCCACTATTATATCGACCGAAATGCTATCACAAGAAGACATGGAACTAAAAAATAATGACTTCCGAAGGTACAAGTTAGAGCCTTGCGGGAAAGTCGCGCGAAGTTCCTTTATACAGGATGTTTAAAATGTCTTACTAGTAAGTTCTGACCCAATAATATCACAGCTAAATGCTGTAGCAAGGAGCAGGAAGAAGGGATCATTAGCACTGGACGTCTGTTGTTTACTGAAGGAATGAGGAGTAACCAGTGCCGCATCTGTGCAGGTAAGTGACATGCACAGTGACGATGAATGTGATAAGAGTGTTCATGACGACGACGATGATGATGATGATGATGATGATTAAAGTGACTAGGACAGTGATGAGCAAGATATCTTTCTACAAATGACTAGTGTAACAGATGTCTACCACAGTTCGAAATAGAAACTTTGTGATGGCTGACTACTGTGTCAGGGGAATTTGTTGCTTTTCTTTCTCTTTCCCTTGTGTGACCTTTATCTTAGCTTGCCTTATTTAATCGCGCTGTACAATATTAAATCATTATAGTACGCATAAAAAATGTATTTTATGCTAAGCGATTTTGTCCCGGTAGAATTGTATTATGGCCCATTGTGCCTCTGTAGTCACAAAAACATATTTATATAAGTTAAATTGTATTGGAGGAATGTTTATCTGCGAGGAATTTCTATAATAACATGCGCTTAATCATTTTTAAGCGACTGTACATCATCTTCAAAAATTATTCTTATAGTTATTTGTTCGATGTAGGTGCGATTCAAATTTGATAATTACAGTATTTAGTGTGGAAGACTTATCACTTGCATGGATTCGGACATCTATCTACATATCGATGGCTTACTTCTAAAACTTCGTATCACCCAATTCACTTTCTATCCATTTTGTTCCTTAAGACTGGTCACGCCTCCCAGCCAGAATTGGATGTACAGTCCATAAGAACAGTTTCCGTTGTGTTCATATTCCTATGGTTGTGTGTAAAGGAAAATGCACCTTAAATACGTTAAACTGTAGGAGTGTTTAAATTTGCCATGAAAACAACATCCCTACAACACTGTATGGTAAGGTCCATTTTCCTTTACACCTCTGCACAGGAAAATGAACACTACGAAAAAGGTTCTGAAGGACTGCATATAAATATGTGACTGGGAGGCGTGACCAGTGTTAAGGAATGTAATGGGTAGGAATAACATTGTAACATACGAGGTTTTAGAAGTAAGCCGACGATATCGTCCCTGTACTGTCAAAACGGCGAATGTTACAATGCTCTTCCTATCCATTACTTCCCTTAAGACTGGTCACGCCTCCCACCCACATATTGATATTCGGTCCATCAGAACAATTACGTTGAGTTCATTTTCCTATGTGCGTGAGTAAAGGATAATGAACCTTACTGTACCATACTGAAGGAATGTATGTTTTTTTTTTGCTATGGGCTTTACGTCGCACCGACACAGATAGGTCTTATGGCGACGATTGGAATGTATGTTAGCATGACATTTACCCACTTCTAGAGTGTGATGTATTTAAGTTCATTTTCCTTTACACACGCACATAGGAAAATTAACTCAACGAAAATTGTTCTGATGGACCGCATATCAATATATAGCTGGAAGGCGTGACCAGTCTTAAGGGAAATAATGGATAGGAAGAGCATTGTAACATTCGGCGGTTTGGCAGAATGGGGACGATACAATGTCCGCAGTGCGGAGAATTTCGAACTCTACATTGTTTTCCATTTTTCAAATTAGGTTACCTGAGAAGGGTTTGCTTTTGCACGTGAATGAGATATAATGGGCATCTGAGGTACTTTCTAAGCTTATAGGAATGACATGAAACAATTTTATCGCCACGGAAATCACAGTAATGAAGATGCCAGCAAGAAATACAAATGTCGCTCCCTAGCATGTTGATAAACAGTGATTTATCATCTTCACAATCTTCATTCTTATATTTACCAGATTCCGGCATAGTCCAGTATGCCGATCTACTGTCCGTATTTCTTGAATAGTACACGGACATCATTTACTTCACATGTAGCAATTTCATTATTTGAATATTATGAATGATACTTGTGTGAGGGTATATTTTTGTAATGCCTTGTCTTATTCGTAGCAACCATTTACCTCTGAATTGACAATATTAGGTTTTTGCCGTCTGCTTGTTGACGGCCTGTCAGTTTGTTGGTATAGTAACACAGAATAGCTTGGTTTTTAAGTTGTAGACGGATTGGCTTACAGCGATGTGACCAAATATTTTTCAGCGTTGAGATTCAAATTATAGTTTTGAAATATGTACGCGTACCGGAACAAATATTTTTCAGTCTCATATTAATGTATTCCTATATGAAGATGAAATGAAAATCTTCGATTACAATTAGTACTGGCAATACTCAAATTCAAAAAGTTGTCCAATGATTCCTAAAATACAAGATAGGTTTGTGAAATACCTTTCAAGAGCACTTGGGAGAACACATAGGGGCTCTTCAAAACGAAACGAGCTGGAGGCTATAAAATGAAGACCTGACCGTTATTTCATAAGTATTGCCCAGCACTGTTGAGGCACTTGCCCACTGCGACACAAAGCAGTGAATGGACGTCTAGTAAAATTCCTGGGGCTGCGTTATGAACCAGTTCCGAATGTACTGCTTGACGTGGTCGTCCGAGGTAAATCGTTAACTCTCAGAGCATTTTTCAGCTCACCTTGGATTCTTTGGGTCGCGGCGACCGTGCATGCTTTCACAGGAGACTTTGTCGTTTTGACTTGGGTTCGAAGAGATGACACTATATCTCGTCTCCAGCGACCACACGTGACAGGAACTTATTCCCTTCCTTGGCATACCGCAGCAGGTGTTCAAGAGAGAGGTCCATTCGGCATGCTTCCTGTGCTGGTTGAATACTGTTGAATTCTTTTAGCTAAATTTCAATCTGTCCCTAATGATGACGTGAATAGTTCCGACGCTCATTCTAACCTTTGCGGCAATGGCTGCTACCGTCATTCGCCGGTCTTACACAATGAGGGCATCCACCTACTGAACACTGGCTCCGGTAACGCGGTGTGGCGTTCCAGACCGAGCAACATCGGCCAACGACATCCGTCCTTAACTGAACCGCTTATACCACGACTTAACAATTGCAAAGGACATGCAGTGTTCCCCTGACTCTTTTTGCTGTCAGGAAACGCTCTACATCCCTTTGCTCTTCTTTTGAAACCTATATTTCACTGTTGTCAACACGACTGGGTGCAGTGGACGAACAGCGGGTACGCATGCTTGCTCTGTTGTCACGTGGTGTACACCTATGTCCCTCCAGCGGCGAGTTTAAGGCCTCAGCGCTCTTATAGGGACCGCACCTTCTTCCGCAGGCAATTTCATTGCGACCCTTTCATCGGTTTTCATTTTAAAGCCTCCGGTTCCTTTCTTTTTTGAATGGCCCTCATAGCTTGCTCCTTTGAATTATTATATGTCAACAGTTATCATTATTCCTTTCTTGAAATTACCCTGAAACAAGTGTGATAAATGATGGCGTCAGTAGATTTACAACAGCATTAAAAATAAAAGTAATGAATTCTACTTTTCTTTCTTGAAAAAGAACAGCTTGAAAAAAACCACAGCAGTCGATACAAGTTGTCGTCCATGGCATCTCCTCGTTATAGCCAAAATTTCCGTAATGCTTTACCGATATCGAAATTCTATTGGAATGTATGTTGTCATGTTGGTATTGTCATATTGGCATTATAGGAAATAACTCTGTCGATATAGGAATATCGTGATTCTGTATTCACAACGTAGTGCACAGCGATGTTTCAGCAAATTAGAAGGAAAAAATAAAACCTGCGCCAAAATGCGTTGAATCTTGTTACCATTCATTTAGGAGTGCAAACAGTTTTGAATGTTATAAGTTCAAATGTGTTTCATAAAAATCAACATAATTATCTTTAGATTTTGTCTTGTAAAGGACCGGACATTTAAGCAAGAAAAATAAACTTTAAAAAACTTGTACAATAATCAGTTAAGGTCCTTGGCCTGACAGGACGACTGCTATCCAGTCAGATGGCTTGCAAAGGGTGTGAGAACCCCGTTCGAGTCTAGCTTTCAGTACAGAATAAAAATGTTTGAGCAATGAGACACAAAAATAATAACAAGAAAATTCTTCGACTGGCTGGGAATAGAAACCGGTCCCTCCAAGTGAGAGGCAGGCACTTTACCTCTATACCAAGTTACTACGACTCCAAACATATCAATTCTGAAAGGAACTGAAGAAAGTCTATCTTCAGGTATGTATGTTGGGTACTCAGCCGAAGGCTGGTTTGATCCTCCACAGCTCCGCCAAAAGCGGTCATAAATAGCCTTGGCGTCACTGAAGGGGCGTACTAGGGCAATGAGGAGTGAGGTAGTTTTCCGTTGCTTTCCTCACCGAGCCAGAAGTTGCTATTGCATATCAGTCTGCCAAGCCCACTGAAACGCATGCACCAACCGACCCTCTGAGCGATTTTCACACCAATCATAACAGGGACTGACTGCATAAGGAATGGAATTACTAGCATCACACATACCTCAGTCACTTTCATAATGTCAAAGCCAAGAATGAGACTAAGACAGGGCAATGAAAGTAAAAATTTATTCTAGCCCATACCGGAATACATAGTGCACTGCAAACACTACGACTCGCCAGCAAAGGCATGTCTTGAAAAAATAACAGGCAACAAGCAAGCACCAAAATACATGGAAATAAAGTAAAATATAGCAAAATCAAACGTGTACCGCAATTTAAAAACCTCAGTGAAACAATTCAGGAAAACAGAATAGAAACACAAGCCAATGATATTAGATGCTATTAAATGGAAACAGCATATCGATGGCTTACTTCTAAAACCTCGTATGTCTCCTGTCCATTATATACCTTAAGACTGGTCACGCCTCCCATCCACACATATATATGCAGCCCATCAGAAAAATTTTCCTTGCGTTCATTTTCCTATAGCTGTGTGTAAGGGAAAATGAACCTTAAATACAGTGTACTGTAGGAGTGTGTAAATTCGCTTGGAAACAACATCCCTAAAATGCGGTATGAAAAGGTCTATTTTCCTTTACATACTAGCACAGGTAAATGAACACAATAACAAGGAGACCCGATTAGTCCAACCCTATTCAACATCGTCATGTCAGACGTCACAGACATCCTACAAAAGGACTGAGTGAAAATGTACCTCTGCGTAGATGACATCGTACTAGGTTCGCACGACAGGAAGGCCCTGCAAGACGCTGTATATCGGTTCCAGGAGTGGGTTGAAAACAACCAACTCCATTCTGAATACCAACAAGACGGTGCAAATGATTTTCAGGAGCGGAGGAAGAATCTCTGCACAAGACAAAATATACTACGGAGCGGAAGAGTTAATGTTTGTAAACTTCTTAAGGTACCTGGGCATCACCCTACAATTGTCGGGATCATCTTACAAGATTCTCATACGGGAGAGGGCAGCCGCTGCTATCAAGGCCATCTACGACATTAAGAATCTGACAAGACTAGCACTAGACACCGCAATAACATTTCTACGCAAAGATAATGCCTGTTCTGTCCTATGATATTGAGCTCATATGGAACAACCTGACAACTAGAGACCTTTCGACCCTTGAGTGTGCAAAAGCATGATACCTGAAGAGAACTTTGGGAATATCAAAATGTTCACCTTCAAAACTAGCTTACGAGCTTGCAAAAACGTGCTTCCTCATAGAAGACTTGAGGTTCAAACAACAGCTGCCGGCGACGAAACAAGAGACGGACCTACTCCGGGACAGACAAAACAAGAGAGCGGACAGACATCTGGCCTGAATTCTACGCAACGGATTTGATGATGGATCGGAGCTGGACGGGACCAAACAATGACTTACTGAGTGCCATAACTAGGCTCTCGGTGGACGGTTTCCACCACAAGCTATGCACGAGAAACAGTTTCCACGAACCCTCACCAGAGTGTGTACGCAGCCTCTGCGGGAAGGCCTGTAAGCGCTACCACTTCAGTGATTGCCACAAGAGCACTAAATCACTAATGGAATATAGCAAAGAAGAACGAACCTTAACTCTTTGCACGTTTATGCGCTTTTCTTATTAATAATAAATTATTCTTAAAAATGAAAGGAATACGAGGTTGAAGTATGGCAGACACACTCCTCTACGTGATTTGTATAGCCCTGAATGGGATTATTCGCAACTAATAATAATAACAACAACAATTAGATCCCTGTCCCCGTAATGTGTTAGTTGCACTTGAAGAGAACTAAAGACAACAAGGTAAAAGGGATCAGCTTGAACCTGGAATAAAATATATATTATATCGATGGCTTACTTCTAAAACCTCGTAAGTCCCAATGCACTTCCTTCCCATTATATTCCTCAAGACAGATCCCGCCTCGCAGTCATATATTTATATGCAGCCCATCAGAGTAATTGTCGTTGTGTTCATTTTTCTATGCTGGTATGTAAAGGAAAATAGACCTTATCGTGCCTTATTGCAGGGATGTTGTTTGCAAGTGAATTTGCGCGTTCCTGCAGTATAATGTATTTAAGGTTTATTTTCCTTTACACAAAACTGTAGGAAAATGAACACAAGGAAAATTGTTTCGTTTTGATTGGATGTTTCTTAGTACATAGGGACTGTAAAATTCACGAGATCTCTACTTGAAAGTATTCACATGGCTGTTGGAAAATTTCCTTACTAATTTGCTTTCAGTCAAAATTACTCTTGACGTAATCAAATTATATTATGCAACAATAAACTTGTTCGCTACTTTTGATCGTTCATGAAGCGGTAATTTTCTTTGTTACCGTGGAGAAAGAGAATCTCTCTCCACCACTCTCGTTCGTTGAATGTTTAAAGACGTTCTTTCGGGTAACGTCATCACCGGCGGCTAAGGCGTTAATTACATTTCATGGTTTCAACAAAGACTTCTAGAGCACATCTGCCACATTCCCGTAAGGAAAGAACTTCTCAAGAAGAATGAAAATATTGAGTTTGTAAACCTCCCTGTTTGTACGCTGGTTGAATGTAGCAGTGAGTTTTGGATCTCAACTCCTGCATCCAAGATTATGAGATCGAATCAAAACGGATTTAGTGTATCTAATGTGGGAGAACCGTTCCGGCACGCCAAGCGATCGCACTCATGGCAAAATTCTGATACTCCTGCGTCCGTCACTGTCAATATAAGTTTAATATAATATTGTATAACTGATAGAGTGGAGCTTCCGTATTCCTAAATTACAGGTACAAATCCAGCAGCAGTGGAAGAATTTATGTTCAAGGGGGGAGGGGGAAGGAAGTCAATTCGGCTCTTCTTGTCGTAAGATTTCGGCATGTAAAAGAACACTGGTAACTCATTTGGTGCTTATCCAACAAAATTAATTAAACTCAGCTATACATTACCCAACATTCTGATCTCTGTACCGTCTAGTAAGATAAAACAGACTCTGGCAGGATCTGTTCTATTTTCCTCAGACGCTGGCAGGACTTGTTCCTGCGCAGGCAGAATCAACTGGGACAAATTTATTAGCTATTAATAATAGTTGTTATTAATAAAACTTTGACTTTCCTTCTTCATTAAAACTTTGGTGGTTACTTACAAGAAGTTATATTGGTTCAGTCAATATTTCTGAACGTTCTTGCTAAATGACAGTTATTCAATATAATCGCCTTCACCAAGTGAATTGGCTGTGCAGTTAGGGGCGCGCAACTGTGGGCTTTCGTTCGAGAGATAGTAGGTTCTAACCCCACTGTCAGCAGTCCTGAAGATGGTATTCAGTGGTTTCCCACTTCTAAACCAGGCAAATGCTGGTGGGGTTGTACCTTGGTTAAAGCCACGGCCTCATTCTTCTCACTCCTAGCCCTTTCCTATCCCATGTTAGCCATAAGATACATCGTCGCTGCCGGGACAAAACCTCCTATGTGAAATATTTTAGCTTAGAACTTTGGCCGGTAAGGTTCTGTATCTAAGGTGCAGTATTGTGTGAATGTTGTCAAGGCATTCTCGCTCTTCATAATGTATGTGCTGCGGGTCAGTATATCTCCAAAAATATTATCACATAGGAGGTTTTGTCCCGGCAACGACGATATGCTGTATGTGTCGGTGCGACGTAAAGCAAATTGTAAGGAAAAGAAAAGAAATAATAATATTTGCCTTCTGTAATTATAAATGATGTATGAAATATTCGATTTGTACAGAACAGTTTGGAGCTGTTTAGGTACGACTCCAGTTGCTGAGATAACTATTTGTAGCCGCCAGAGATGTTTCATTTCTGTTGTAAGGTCGTTTATTTGCTGGATTTTTCTGAAATCTTAGTTTTCATGTTACGAGAGTTTGATATAGCTATTTATGTTATCTCATCACGGGTGACAATGAGGTTAGATTTGTAAGTCGTTATTGTGCAGTTTTTATAACTTATATTTTCATTTATAGCTCGTGGCCGGAATTTGCATTATGGCTCTGCATCTGTTGCTAGTTTACACTCTTCAGCCAGTCCCCCCTGGCATGCCTCACACGTAATCCTCCTGTATGATCAGGTATTAGGTATGTTGTCATAGTATTATGTATGATCAATGGTTCCAGTTTTATTTTGGCATGTAGGCCTATGCGTTAGTTTATGGACTTAGTTGGCATACGTTTTGATATTTAGAGTTTCTGTGACACATTGGTGGACGTTTACCATAAATCCTTCTATTTCGGGGGTATATTATACCTTCAGATAACCAGAACTTAAAAACGGTCGGTTTCAGTGATATTATGTATTAATGTTTGCTGTGAAGGTGCTTTCTTTGCCGCACCCCTCATATCGACGGCTTACTTCTAAAACCTCGTATATCCCATTGCTCTTCCTATCCATTATATTCCTTAAGACTGTCACGCCCCCCTGCCCGTATGGATATGCAGTCCATCAGAACAAATTTCGTTGTGTTCATTTTCCTATGCCCATGTGTAAAGGAAAATGAACCTTACTGTACCGTACTGTAGGAATGTACGTTTGCATTACGTATTTACGCACTCCTAGTGTATAATGCATGTAAGGTTCTTTTACGTTTAGTGGTCGGCATATGAAAACGGACACAACGGACATTGTTCTGATGGACTGCGTATCCATACGTGGCTGGGAGGCGTGACCAGTCTTAAGGAGAACAATGGATAGGAACGGGAAGGGCATTGGGACATACGAGGTTTTAGAAGTAAGCCATCGATGTACGGTTTTTTCTCTGTGTACGTTATGGATACGGTTGAAGGAAAAAGGCCAGTGGGAAGACATAGGAAGAGATGGCGACACCAACTAAGAGACGATGTGCAGAGAAGAGGAGGAAATTGCGAGTCAATGGTGAGAGAGAAGGCATTTCTGGACAGACAACGATGGCGAAGGCTCGTTCAACACCACCCTACCCGGCATGTTGGGTGTTTCTATGATGATGATGATGATTATGATGATGATGATGATGTATTATCCGCCCACTTTATCTTGGTGCATTTACACCCTAGTGCTGAATCGGTCGACCTCGGCGATCTTCGAGATTCGTACTGGCAACCTTTGAAACACAAACTATGAATCGCTTAAGCATCGTTGTGCGACATCTGGCGTACACTTTACGTACTAGTACTGTTGTTGTTTACACAACAAAGCCAAAGTATAGAATTCATGCTAGGAACAAGATTTGCATCGAGAAATGTTTTATAATGTTATATAATTTGTATGTGACATAGTTGTTGGCTTAAGATGATAACGGTTTAGAAATTTCATATCGATCGATCATATTCTCGATTCAATTCAGATTTCATTTTCATTCAGTTGGCAGCACCAGGCAGCACTATCGATACTTGGACAGCTCCCTCCGTATTCCTCAGCCCCGTACACAAATGCACCGAGATAAAGTGTGCGGATAATATGTAATTATTCGCTAAAACGTCAAAATAAATAAAACTCGGGCTCTAGATCCTGCCTCGATAAATTCTCGTTTTATGAAATGAAATGTAATGAAATGAAATGGCGTGTGGCTTTTAGTGCCGGGAGTGTCCGAGGACAAGTACGACTCGCCAGGTGAAGGTATTTTGATTTGACACCCGTAGGCGACCCACGCGTCATGATGAGGATGAAATGATGATGAAGCCTACACATACACCCAGCCCCAGTGTCAGCGAAATTAACCAATTAAGGTTAAAATTCCCGATTCTGCCTGGGATAGAACCCGGGACTCCTGCGACCAAAGGCCAGCACGCTAACTATTTAGCCATGGAGGCGGACTCTCGTTTTATGACTATAGAAAATAGAAATGAATTAATGAGGTACATCCTGTAACATAGGAACGTATAATAATTCTGTGGCCGAAAATCTGATACAATCGAGATTTTCAGAATAATCGGAAATTCCTACAGAAGCAAACCAGAATCATTTTTGTAAGGCAAGCAACTTCTCATCCCGGGAGAATCCCTTTTCCAAAACGATGACCAACAGCCTGATTTCCGTAATTTTAAATGTTTCCTCTAAGTCTACATTCACTTTTAACAACGAATTTCCATAAAAGACACCGGTAAATTTTCGAGCTATTAATAAAGGTTAAATGATTAATAAAGGAAGCTCCATTGAAGTGTTTCCATTTTAGTATGAAGGCTTTCACGGCCGGTGTCAATATAATAAAAATCTTCCGGGCTGTTATGCCGTGGTGAGTGGACCACGGCATAACAGCCCGGAAGATTTTTATTGTGATTCCATTTGTTGCCAATAGCAGAGGGGGAGCTGGAGTACACAGTAATATATCATTAACATGAATTAATTTCGATACGTTGCTGTCGGTATCAGCAAACGTCAAGAATAATTAAAACTAGATACATGGTGAATTGAAACTGCGCTTAGGAACAAAACATGTGTATAGACAATGAATTCAATACAAATGTTCAAAATCTGTAGGAAATAACGTACATCCACATCTTACTGAATGTATTTTGGCATTTCCATGTGATTAAATCTGGTGCGTTTGTTATATTATTATGTAACACGCCCATTAAGCCCTGCACGACTGGGTACGGGTCACATGAAATGATTAATTAATTAAATAAATCTATTCACTTGCAATAACATTATCTGTTGTAATCAGTTAGCGCAGGTACACTACCGTGCCGTAGCGTTGACAAATTAGTTAAAATTTAACAGAAAGCAATACTCCGCACAGCTGGTAATGATATGTTAAGTGTGTTGAAAATGTGAGCGCCAAGATCAAAGAAATTCTATCGAGAAGGCTGGCTCTATATTTTAATCCTTTTAAGGATGGAGCACGGCTGTAGGCTGATTCATGGTGTATACACACAGCAGTACCAAGTACAAGCAAAGCCACACCTCCAAAAATCCCCCTCCCCCCTGCACCTTCCCCCTCAGGAATCTAAATTCCCGAAGCAGAAGCACTGCTAACAAGGCTGGTACAGATGGACATACAACCACCCTGCAGATAATAAGGGGATTCATTAATGGTTTGGAGAATATGGTAAAGAAAATTTTGTAAGTAAAAAGAAAATTCGTGTGGCTATTTCTAGCCGAGTGCAGCCCTTGTAAGGCAGACCCTGCGATGAGTGTGGGCAGCATCTGCCATGTGTAGGTAACTGCGTGTTATTGTGGTGGAGGATAGTGTTATGTGTGGTGCGGGAGTTGCGCGGATGTTGGGGACAAACATCCAGCCCCCGGGCCATTGGAATTAACCAATGAAGGTTAAAATCCCCGACCCGGCCGGGAATCGAACCCGGGATCCTCTGGACAAAAGGCCAGTATGCTGACCATTCAGCCAACGAGTCGCACTAAACTCGTGTCCTCATCCCGAGGTGGTGCAGCTCTTTTCAGATACACCCCCGTTGGAGGTGAGCTGCATGTACCATTTTAACCACATACGAGCCCTCCTGCCATTCTTAAATTTCTGGCAGTACCGGGAATCGAACCCGAGCCACCGAGGACGGCAGCTAATAGTGCTACGGAGGCGGACATTTTGTAAATTATTAATAATTATTGCTCTTTATATTGGTAAAAGTCCGACTCCGCGTTCGATTCCCGAGCGGGTTGGGAATTTTAATAGCGTCTGATTAATTCTTCTGACTCGGCGACTGGGTGTTTGTGTTTTCTCGAACACACTCTTCATACTCAAACAACACATCAGACTACCAACCACCGCAGAAACACGCAATGGTAATATAGAGTTGACTTCAGGATGGGTATTCGGCCGTAAGAAACCAAATCAAATAAAACCAAACCCCACGGCATAACAGTCCCGAAGTGCCATGGCCTATCAAGTGACCGCTGCTCAGCCCGAAGGCCTGCAGAATACGAGGTGGCGTATGATCAGCACGATAAATCTTCTCGACCGTTATTCTTGGTTTTCTAGACCGTGGCCGCTATCTCACCGTCAGATAGCTCCTCAATCACAATCACGTAGGCTGAGTCGACCTCGAACCAGCCTTGCCCTTCCACTTTTCTTGAAATGAACTGAGAACTGAATTTAAAGTAATCTGGAGAAGTCCACACTCTGGACACTAAAAAGGTAGCAATAAAACATCACGCAGGGGTTAGCTGTTTGGCCTTGACTAGTACCACTGGTCTCCAAATAATTTATTTGTGCATTTAGAGAGGATTATGGATTATTCAAGGTATTGCATTATTAGCGCGGATCGAGAGAAAAGTAAAACATTTTTTTTATTTCCATACGCAAATTTGTATCGAGGACGGTGTGTTTTTCTGGGAGAATGTATGATGATATTCAAATATATGACCCAGGTCTATTGAAGACTAAAGTTATAATGACGAAAAAATCACGATAATATCAATCCCTCGTAAGTTTATTGATAGAAGAACCTTGGTCTCTTCACACGGAAGGTGAATATTAAATGTTGCTTGTTTAACGTCCGTTCTAACGTCTAATAGGCACCAGAACGACGCAAGTTCGTACCCGAAGGTTTCTTTTACGTGCGGAAAGCCGGTGACATGGTGTTGTATTTAAACACCCTTAAATACCATCGACCGAGCTCGATAGCTGCAATCGCTTAAGTGCGGCCAGTATCTAGTATTCGGGAGATAGTAGGTTCGAACCCCACTGTCGGCAGCCCTGAAAATGGTTTTCCGTGGTTTCCCATTTTCAAACCAGGCAAATGCTGGGGCTGTATCATAATTAAGGCCACGGCCGCTTCCTTCCCACTCCTAGCTCTTTCTTGTCCCATCGTCGCCATAAGACCTATCTGTGTCTGTGCGACGTAAAAGCAACTAGCAAAACAAATACCATCGAAGTAAATGTCAATTCCAGGTGATGAAGGCGTTCAACTTGAACGATGAGGGTTCCATTCTCCACTAGGAAGTCAGGAAATTTACAAACTAGACTTCCTCCTCACGTAAGGCAATGTCACTGGAGGTCACTTAGCCAACTCTGGAAATTAATACTAATTCTGGCCTGGCATAGGCTATGCTCAACCAATCTGTTTACTTTAGTGCTGAAATAGAGAAATACTTTAATTCTGCTTCTGCGATGGACTTAACGGTCTGTAGATGATCTTGCATTTGCAACAACTGGTACTATTTTTTCTAATTGTGAATTATATGTGCAGGGAAGCGCACGGACATCGCTAACATTACGAAAAACGGAAAGTTGAGCTGTAAGCAGAGTTTATTAATTGATTTATTATTAAATAATTATGAATTATTAATTATTACTAATTTTAGTTGCCCGTAGTGGTCATTATACATGTTCACGAGTCTTGAAAGAGAATTCTCGTGGGTATAAATGGGGGATAAGTTTATTTATTAGCTATTGGCTTAACGTCTCAGAAACACATGAGGGGTAACTATGTCTCTTTTCTAATGTTGAAAGAATATGCTGTCTGGTTAATCATTTTTCACTCTATTATTATTATTATTATTATTATTATTATTATTATTATTATTATTATTATTATTATTACTAATACCAAACAGCCCGCCTGGTGGCCATGATCGTTAAGGCGTGAAGTCTATGTAGTCTGGCATCGTGGATAGGCGGTTCGAGTCCTGTTGTTCGAAACAAATTTCGCCATCAGAATGTTGACCGGCGGGGTATGGGACATGGTGATATACAATTTCTGGATTACATTCTGGATTCTGGATTACATTCAAAACCTCTCCGCAGTGCCCATATCGAGTGAGGACCTATGACGCTGTTCATTGTGCCGACACCTGGATTCACTCTCCCCCTTTCTACTAAAACATATCATCGCTGCTATGCCAGAACCGCGAATGTGGCAATATTCTTCCTATCAGTTTTTTTCCTTAAGCCTGGTCACGCCTCCCAGCCACATATTGATATGCAGTCCATCAGAACAATTTTCGTTTGAGTTCATTTTCCTATGCGGGAGTTGAAAGGAAAATGAACCTTAAATACATCATACTGTAAGAGTGGGTAAATTTGCCATGCAAACATACGTTCCTATGGTACAGTACAGTAAGGTTTATTTTCCTTTGAACGCAAGCATGCGAAAATGAACTTGACGAAAATTGTTCTGATGGACTGTATACCAATACGTGGCCGGGAAGTGTGACCGGTCTTGAGGGAAATAATAGATAGGAAGAGCACTGTCACATTCGCGGTTTTGACACAATAGTGCCCACATATAATATGATAATGGTTTTAACTATGGGACCACTATCGCCAGCCCTGAATATGGGTTTCCGTTATTTCCCATTTTCAGACAATTTTCAAGCCACGGCCGCTTCTTTCCCATTCCTACCTCTTTCCTAGCCCATCGTCGCCATACGATATATCTGTGTCGTTTTACGTAAAGACAACTGTAAAATAATAATAATAACAACTATGGGAAATAGGTTACGTCAGTGCTTGTCCATGACGTCATAATGAACAGTGATGTTGGCGAAGCAGTATCTCTGTTCCATTTCTCATGACCGGTGGGCAAGACTACGTGGTTGCGCCGCTCTGACTGAGAAGAGAGTGTATCATACAATATTTATGTTCTGTAGAAGTGGTTTATGTATGGAGCAGGAGGCTGCAAACCAGGTTACTTGTACGTGGATTTTCTGACAGAGCTGGGTGTCAAGGACGGTGGTCTGGGACTCGATAACTTTCTTTTCTCATTTCTAGAAAGTACTAGCATCTCGCTGCCTCACTTACAAAGGGCATACCTCACTTTTGTGGTACGAAATATATTTTTGTGCCTTCTGTGGCAATATGCTGATGTAGTTTCTAGGACTGTGCGCACAACATAAGCCAAGAAGCATTAATTCCTCAAGACCGCAATGGGGGGGGGGGGGGGGTGGCTCTTTGAAAGACTCCTTGAACCATGTAATAAAATGAAAATCCACGGCCTGTTTCCAGTCATTCGACCGGGTCAGGAATGGAAAGAATGAAGCCCCCATCTAGCGGCGAGGATAGGAAATGTGCCGGTTGCCGAAGCCTGGCGCACTCCTCTGGGGAGCCGGGCTGAGTGGCTCAGGCGGTTGAGGCACTGGCTTTCTGACCCCAACTTGGCAGGTTCAATCCTGGCTCAGTCCGGTGGTACTTGAAGGTGCTCAAATACGTCAGCCTCGTGACGGTAGATTTATGGGCACGTAAAAGAACTCCTGCGGGACTAAATTCCGGCAACTCGGCGTCTCCGAAAACCGTAAAAGTAGTTAGTGGGACGTAAAGCAAATAACCTTAAATAATCTTACCCCTCTGGGGCAATGATTCATGAATGATTAATGGAATGGAATGATATTGGAGAGTGTTGCTGGAATTAAAGATGGCAGGTAAAACCGGAGTACCCGGAGAAAAACCTGTCCTGCCTCCGTTTTGTCCAGCACAAATCTCACATGGAGTGACCAGGATTTGAACCACGGTATCCAGCGGCGAGAGGCCGGCGCGCTGCCGTCTGAGCCACGGAGGCTTCTTGAAGCATATAATGTTTATAGAAAATATAATTTCTGCATTTCTTGAAATTCGACTTACAACGAGTGAGAAGGAGAATAAGGGTACATTCAAAATGTAACATTTTTTCGATTTTCTCGGCCACGAAATAAAATCGTCGCTGGAAAGGTAAAAGGTTGTATTCCACAAAGCTCTTCCTATCAATTATTCTCCTTAAGACTGGTCACGCCTCCCAGCCTCAGAACGCCTCAGAACAAATTTTGTTGTGTTCATTTTCCTATGCCCATGTGTAAAGGTAAATGAACCTTGCAGTACCGCACTGAAGGAATGTACGTTTGCATTACGTATTTACGCACTCCTAGTGTACAATGCATGTAAAGTTCATTTTCGTTTAATCGTCGACATGGCTGGGAGGCGCGACCAGTCTTAAGGAGAATAATTGATAGGAAGAGCTTTGTGGAATACAACCTTTTACCTTTCCAGCGACGAAATACAACCTCATTTTTGCACTAAAATATTCTTCATATACAGTATATATTGAAATTGAAATTCGACTTACCAACGGGTGCAAAGGGTTGAATACGTGTATATCCGAAACGTTTCTTTTTTCGAATTTCTCGGCCGCGTAATAAAATACAACTTTGTTTTTGCTCAAAAGCATTATTCATATAAATTCCTAAAATTATATTATGCATTTATTGAAGTTCGACTTACGACGGGTGCAAGGGGTTAAATAAGTATATATTTCAAATTTATACTTTTTCGACTTTTTCGGCCGCGCAGTAAAATTCAACTTCGTCATTGTACTGAACCATAAATACCTAAAATAAAATTTCTGTATTTTTTGAAATTCTATTTACAATGGGTGCAGAGAGCGGGGCATAGAGGCAACCACTCTACCCCACCAAGTGCCGAGGTTACGGATCATGGGAATCTTTACCTTCCACCCCTCCCACGGCCTTCATGACCTGAACGGAGATATTCGATATTTACTTTCTTTCTCTTTTCTCGGCCACGAATTGAAATTCAACTTTGTTTTTGCACTAAAATATTTTTCATACAAATACCTAAAATGAAATTTCTTCATTTTATGAAATTCTACTTACAAAGTGTAAAAAGGTTTGAACAACTGATTCAATCTCTCATCAACGCCATCGGAGCCTATTGAAGTTAAAGATATTAAATTTTAAGGATATGCTCGTATAAGTGCGTAAAAATGTGCCAAAGTGTTTTACTAAGTTTTGATTATGAAGGTTTAAAATAGGGTATATTCGAGATGTACCATTTTCATATATTCTGGGCCTGAAATAAATTACACCTTCGTTTTTGCACTAAAATATTCTTCAAATAAATATGGAAAGTACAATTCCTTCTTTTTTTAAATTCGTCTTACGAAGTGTGTAAGCTGTTGAAGAATATTTTCTGTCACAAAATCATATACGTAGCAAATAATTTGTGAGGAAATAAGATATCAGCGCCATTCTCGATAGTAAATTGTTACTTGTACTGTGAATACGACTACCCTTTGATGGCGGATTAGTCGGATTAATTGTAAGAGGGCCCTATGAGCAACGTGATATTATAATGTGGGCATTACATCGATCGCATTCGACAATGCAACGGCTGTTTCTAGATGGCATCTTATGGTCGTGATTATATTATAGATGACGGTTTTACGCCAACTTTCAAAGTGTAAGGACAAGTTAATCATTTACGTGGAAGCTTGCTGCTAGATTCAGAAGAGAGAGCTCGTTTTTACAAATTTATTTTGTTGGTGAAGATGAAAAACAAGCGCGTCTAAGGTGTTTCAACTATCCCGGCGTTAAGCAGGAGAGCAACTACAACGAATGCTTCAAATAACACAATCACAGGCGAAGTGCTAATAATACGTATAATGTTTGAGCATATTTTATGCAACTCATACATATTATCTACTCTGAATACCCGTTTAACAAGTTCCTTCTGTCGATCAGTTATTAAGTGGCGGCTTCTGGATCCCAAGACTCAAATACAACGGAGGTAGTTGGGAGTCCATTCGGTAATCCTTGTCGTACGATGTCGGAATGTTGAAGATTTCTTTTGCCACTTTGGTGTTTACCCGACGACATTAATTAAAACTCGAACATAGATCGGTCTACAAAGGTCCAGTTTCTCTACATGCCATACAATTTTATTTCACCTCATCCTCGTCCTCGACCCCGTATTAGAAAGTGGAACTGAGGGGTATGTATACAATACAAACACAAGTTACGCATTATGGGTGCAGTATATATACATATGAGAAAACATAAAGGTCCAATAATACTGCCCTGCGAGATTCCCCTCTTAATCATTACGTGATTAAATAACGCTTCACCTGCACTAATTCTCTGAGTTATATTTTCTAGAAATGTAGCCACCTATTGCAGTATAATAATGAAATAAAAGTCAAGGAGATAGGGAAGGAGGCATTGAAATATTTCGAACCATACTTTTACTACAGTATGAAAAATCATTTTAGTTTTCAATACATCGTAATGAGTACGTCATAATATCATGCTAATACAATATACCGTTTTCCGCGACATTCTGCGATAAATAGTGTCATAATCAGCATGTTTTGCCCAAACCGGGACACGAGTTACACTATGCTGGCTGGGAGAGCTGCATTCTATTTGAGCGTAATGAGATAAAGGAGAGCTTGTACAGCGTGACCGTGAAAAAGCGCTCTCACTGCGCTGAGAGAGAAGAGAATACCAACGCTACGCATGAGAGCAGATGTACGTCAAAAGGAGGGACTTATTACGACGTATCAATGCTTGAAATAGTAATTCTCTGCGATATTCCCTATAAATTCAATGATGCCAACCTACTGTCTTCAGCTGTTATTATTATTATTATTATTATTATTATTATTATTATTATTATTATTATTATTATTATTATTATTATTATTATTATTATTATTATGAGGGAAGTTCTGAAATACGTGACGGATATTTATGAATAAGGACTCATACGAATCAGGGAATTTTATACTGATTTATGGTATCAAGGTATGTCTTGCATAATTAATGTATCACTAATGGCGCACTTTATGTGGGTGTAATTGATCAAAAACAGATGTTTGGGTCTTGACCGTGAGACAGAAATTCAGAAATCCCCACGGCATGGCGTCCCTAACTGAAAATTATTTAATTATGCTTTAGCGAAGGTGAACAAATCTACGATGCGATCAGAATGAAATTTGATCGGTAGAAAGAAGAATATATGGACTTTCATTTGAGACCTCAATCAACGTTGAGAAACAGGTATTAACGGACCGATGTTTGGCAAATTGAAGTCAAACACTCATTCTGCTCATTCACTCATTCTGTTCAGTCATTCAATGTTAGTTTATTCTACGTCTTTCGCGGGTACGCAGTGTATTATATAGTGCGACTCGTTGGCTGAATGGTCAGCGTACTGGCCTTCGGTTCAGAGGGTCCCGGGTTCTATTCCCGGCCGGGTCATTGGTTAACTCCAGTGGCCCGGGGCTGGGTGTTTGTGCTGTCCCCAAAATCCCTGCAACTCACAGACCACACATAACACTATCCTCCACCACAATAACACGCAGTTACCTACAAATGGCAGATGCCGCCCATCCTCATCGGAGGGTCTGCCTTACAAGGGCTGCACTCGGCTAGAAATAGCCACACGAAAAACGTGTATTATATATACAGTGTGTTCATCATCTTGTGCGGTTCGCAAGTACTTTGTTACCCAGTGATATGTAAGCACGGTATTAATTACTAATCTGTGTAACTACTTGCCCGGGTATTACGGAGCTATGAATTTATTCATTTACTGTGAAATTTAGTGTCATGAGTGAAACAACATAAATCTAGTGAAGCGAGTGCTATTCAATTACAGTGAACCGTGTGGTAGTTGCCGATGCTTTATTATGAACTGATTGATATGTACATAACTTAATTAATAAATTATTCAGACAAAGAAAGGGAAGCGCTTTAGGAATGTTGATAACATCACGATGGCATATCTGGAAAGTGAAAATTTGCTAGACGAAATAGCGGCTTATGTGTGTGGTACGGACGAAACAGGTAGTGTTCAATAATTACCATAAACCCCGTGAGTAATGTGTCCTACCAATGGTAAATGCTATCAATCAGGCAAGTGTACCATCAATGATACGCAAGGTGTTAGACTAATCAGAAGCATTCTTGTATCCAGAGACAGTGTTCAAGTGAACGTGTGATGCTTCAATACTTAACTGATTATTATTAACTGTGACAGGCAAATGATAGGAAATAGGTAACGGATTACAGGGACGATATCGTTACCGGTCTAGTACACTACAGTCTATGAGTGATCCTAGTCGCCACAAGTTACTAGTATGTTGCATAAAATTACTATAGCAGTAATAGAATAATTTCTTCATTTGCATATATGAACGAATGAGATCGTCAGAACCCGTAGAAGTTTCGAGCTGTGCTTTTGTTAACTACTAATACACCAGAGAACTTCTAGATCGTCCGATGCCAGTTGAAGATCCAGACAGCATGAACGGGACCCAGAGGCAGGCGAACCCAGGATTCCACAGCACTGAAGCCGCCGTGATGACAGCCTAAACGCTATGGATGAACCTGCCTGATGACAACTGATCACAAATCTGATGCGATAAGCATATTTCAAAACTTCTAGGCCTGAAAGTTGTATCACCCCCATAAGAGTAAATGGATAACTTTATGCATGTACATAAATTACATTATAGTTAACTGTCTCATGCTGTTTGGATTGTAGTTTTGTCAGTTTTATTATATATTTATAGGGAATTTGTCTTCAATGGTTGGGTAGCCATTCATTTTATTGAGAGGCGGGGAATTTAATGGATGACGTATTTATAAGATCCTAGAGTAGATTAAATGTGAAGTATCGTAATGTAAAAGGGTTAGTGTTCATTAGATTGTCTCCAGCCACAATCAATTTACACACTGCTACGAGTCGTCAGAAGATTCATAAGTAATTTCTTTTATACTTCGCTCGTAATTTAGGTGACTCTGATAAGGAGGATGTGCATGTGTGACTGCGGGGTGCGAACCATGATTGATTTAGTACGCGAGTGATACAATTAATTTAAATCCCCGAAGGATAGAGTCTTCTGTAAAAAATATGCATGTGTTTGGGATATCGGGATGAGAGCGGGAGCCCATCTCGCAGGTCAATGTCCGGAAGGTTGGACCGTGGATAAAAATGTCGATTTCCAAATTATTATATCGTCGCTCAACCGGTAAAACGTTGTATTCCACAATGCTCTTCCTACCCATTATTCTCCTTAAGTCTGGTCACGCCTCCCAGCCATATATGGATACGCAGTTCATCAGAACAATGTCCGTTGTGTTCATTTTCCTATACCGACGAGTAAACGTAAATGAACCTTACATGCATTATACACTAGGAGGCGTAAATACGTAACGCAAACATACATTCCTCAGTACGGTACAGTAGGTTAATTTTCCTTTACACATGGGCGTAGGAAAATGAACATAACAAAATTTGTTCTGATTGACTGCATATCCATAGATGGCTGGGATTCGTGACCAGTCTTAAGGAGAATAATCGATAGGAAGAGCTTTGTGCAATACGTTTTACCGGTGAAGCGTCAACACGATAGTGCGAAGTAACATGCCGCACCAGGGATAATGGTGTTGAGGCTAATAGAAGCCAGAGAACGATATTGAGGCTGATAGAATCCGGATTATTAAAGAAGAGAGATATTCTTCTGTGAGAATAATAATAATGGAAACTGCCGCGTTGTGTGCGGGAGGTGAGAGTGAAATGGCCCACCAGCCGGGAGCGTCTTGACAAATTTATGTCTCCTTTTTTGAATGAGGGAACGACTCGAGCGAAGTCTCGCCTTGCCACTGTTTGGGATATTATGCGAGTTGTTCATCTGCCTTACCACGATGTGACATTCACATGCGGAATCATAGATTACCACCGTCGTTTTGGAATCAATATTTCACGAGATGAAAGAATTCTTACTGCTTTCTTTATTTACATTTAATTAAATCGATATAGGGAATTTCAAGAAAATCCACCACTGATATCTGAAGGACATGGCTTCGATTCCACGCGGCAGTGATGACCATGGTCACTGTCAGTAATCCTGGATGGCTCATACCTTCCATATGCCTTCTTGTATATAAAATGTGGTTCCCTTGTGTTTCCTTTTCAGATAATTTATACTGTTCATGTCGTATGTTTGTGCTGATATTGTTCGTTGAATGTATTGTCCTACAGGAAAACAACATTGTTTGAAATCAGTTTGTCAGATAGTGTTTAAGAATATCCTGGTCAAACAAGCGTTATGCGACAGTTTAATCATTCATAAATCAGTTCAGATAGGATATAATAGGCTAATGCTGTGATATGACTTTCACGTGTCTCGGAAGTGTGCTTAATATAGCTTTATTAAAGGCCTCAACCAGCATGAACCATAAAATTGTGAAACTATGAAACCATGATAGAGGAATAGTGGATAGTTGCATTCATTCTACGAGATGTGTCTTTTTATTATGTGTATTTGTTTAATCAGTGTGTAATAATATAGTGAGTGTCAACGATCATTTATTAGTTAGAAGGGGGACGCTCTTCGATATCGTAAGATTGTGAAGTGCAAAGATGCAGAGCAGGTAGAGACAAAAGTCACTACTCATAAATCAAATATATATTTATTTTATGTAAAACTCTATGGCATATCATCTCGTATATAAGTATGCGCTTTTCTCAGTCCATTAAATATTGTGTTTTTAAAGTAAGGAACACCATTCTTCTCATTTGGTGGTGAAAGTCGTATTCTTCTCATATTTAGATTCCCCTACTTTCTAGATAATTAATTTAGTGCCCATTTTATAGCGAACAGACCATCGACCCGTATGCTCTTGAGTTTAGGCGTGGATACTGGGAAAGTAGGGATGATGGGACTTCGATGCCGGGGTTGTTTTTCCGAAGGTCTCATTCAACAGATTCCATTAAGCCATCGTATTTGTGAACTGAAATATTTAATTGTGCCCAGGAGCCCTGGACAGGTGCAATGTATATATATAATATGATTAAAGATCTGAAATCACAGATAAGGACATTTGCTGATATGATGTTATACTGTACAGAGTAGTAAATGAGTTGCAGAATTTTGAGCGACAGCAGGGGAACTTAAACAATGTAGGGAGATGGATAGCAGACAATGATATAAATATAAATGGGATGAAAAGTCAAGTTGTAAGTTTCACCAAGAGGAAAAGTCCGTGCCGTGTTAATTACTGTGTTGATGGAGGTGATGGTATCTCATGGGGAACAATGTAAGTATCTAGCTGTTAATATAAGGAATGATCTTCCTTGGGGTAATCATATTAACGAGGTAGTTAAGAAAGGTTACAGATCTCTTCACATGGTTATGAAAGTATTTAGGGATTGTAGTAAAGATATAAAGATGTGTAAGTCTCTGGTAATACCGCAGTTCGAATATGGCTCCAGTTCCAGAAAATGGGACCATCACCAGGACTACTTGGTACGAGAACTAGAATAAATTCAAAGAAAAACAGCATGATTAGTTCTGGGAAATTTCCGATAAAGGAGTAGTGGTACTAAAATTTAGCAATCTTTGGGCTGGGAAGACTCTGGAGTAAGGAGACGAGATGCTCGACTATGCTCTATGTTTCGAGCTGTCGGTGGTGAGTTGGTGTGGAATGACACAAGTAGAAGAATAAGTTGGAGTGGAGATTTTAAAAGTAGGAAAGATCACAATCTATACATATAAAATAAGAGTTTTATCTGTACTTTGCTCAGAATTTAAAAAGAATGACATTTCTCTATCGGTCGTGTCCACAGTAACAAGGAGAGGGACTTTTTATTTTTCCGTCATTTCTGTCTGTCTATCTGTCTGTCTGTCTGTCTGTCTGTCTGTCTGTCTGTCTGTACGCGCATCACGATAAAACGGCTGAAGAGAATTTAATCAAAATTGGTATGTAAAGTCGGGAAAACATCGTTACAATCTAGGCTATAAATAAGGTTATTCGCGCTGAGTGAAATGGTAGTTTAGGGGAAGGCCTAAAATTTAGTTCTTAAATATATATTGTGACCGTTCACCGTTATGCCATGGAGATGTTAGGAGGTCTGGCTATTTATACCGGGTGGTACAGCTGCCCCTATTCACGCAGTTTTATGCAACCCGCAGATTACAGTCGAACCTAAAAATATTGACCTTGACTACTCACTACAATGTCTGCTCTTACAACGCTTTCCATAATTCGTTTATTCGTGTCAAGCAAATCAGTATTAATGATAAAATACCGATTGATGCTAAAGAATCGTGGAAATTATGTGTCGCAGAAACGTCCTGTACAGAGAATATTATTGGTGAATGACTAGAAGTAGCAGCAACACAACAGCGCTAAACAGCAACCCGTGATAGCCGAGCTTGTTAAAAGTTAGAGGAGAGTACCGGCGTTCGTTAGTAGGCGGTTTGAGTCCTGTGTACGACGAATATTTTTATTGCGTTGTTGATGTTCGTGAGAGTCGTGTTGTTGACGACAAATCTAAATCAAGATCAGTTCTCATATTACAGGCACTCAGCTATGTTTGTTTTTTAAGGAGCTCTTAAAAGAGCTATTTGCAATAAAGTGAGATTGTACCGACAGCGGTGCGATGGGCTTATGCATGGCCATTCGATTAATGAAGCAAATGTTCAAAGTGACCACCTGCTTCGTTAATGCACATCTGAGCATGGTGGAGGAGAGACATTCTTGCTTGCTGCAACATATGTGGTGGAATCTGCCTGCAGGCTTCCGTGATGAGCCGCCGTAAATGATTCGGGCTCTCAGGCTCCTGCTCATAGACTCTTTCCTTTAAATAACCCCAGAGGAAAAAGTCGAGTGGAGTAAGGTCAGGTGATCTAGCCGGCCATGTGACCGGACGCCCTCGTCCAATCCATCGTCCAGGATATGTCCTATGCAAGTGGTTCCGTACTGCCAACGACCAGTGTGGGGGAGCTCCATCCTGCTGGAACCACATCCGTAACCGTGTCATAAGGGGCACATTCTCCAATAAGAGTGGGAGGTACTCACGAAGAAACTCTAGATAGCGTCGTCCCGTGAGGTTTCCTTCGAAGAAATATGGTCCAATTATCTTGTCACCTAGTATCCCGCACCACACGTTGACGCCCCATTGTACCTGAAATCGAGCTCCCCTGATCCAGTGAGGATTTTCAACGCTCCAGTAATGGAAGTTGTGACGATTAACAGTTCCGTTGTTGTGAAATCTGGATTCATCACTAAAGAGAATGTCCATTAAGAAATTCGCATCAGCTTCAACTCTTTGTAATATCCATTGCGAAAATTCTATCCGTTTTGGAAAGTCATCTCCGTGAAGTTCCTGGTGCAGCTGTTGATGGAAAGGGTGGAATTTATGGCGGTGCAATATTCGCAGTACAGATACATGACTGATGTTCAGTTCATTTCCTATGGCCCGTGAGCTTGTGTGCGGTTTGTATGCAATTGCATTTTGAACAGCTTCGTCGTTATTTCCAGACGTCACTGGAGCATCCCGAACGGGGGGTAATGTATGAAATGACCCCGTTGCACGCAACCGTCTTTCAACACGTCGAAATGTATCTGCATTTGGCAGCCTTCGTCCAGGAAATCGTTCTTCATACAAGCGTCTGGCTTCCCGTGCATTTTGCCTTGCTTCTCCATAAAGTAGTACCATATTCACATAATCATCCTGTGAATACATAATGTTTGCTTTCGTGCTAACCGTACAGAACGTGCTCACACGTTGCTGCTAGGATTACGATATGCTGTTTCATGTGCCCTACGTATGAAGTGTAGACCGCTGTTAGTTGGTCTTCGAGTCGAACGTGCGCAGTTGCTTGGTTGAATGGGTGGGTCAGAATGTTGACAACACGTGCACTGCGCTTCATTCCCTGTAGTCGTTTGCCATATGGAAGTCGCATGTTATTATTCCTTTCGTATGTATGCTTTCTTTGTAAAGGTGGCAAATTACTTTTGAGACTTAAGAACGTTAAATATTTATTACGAATGGCCTTATGAGTATAATATAAAAATAAAATTGAAAAGCTCGTAACTAGATTCGAGCTCTAAATGCCTGCTAACATATCGTATGCTCGCTGCGATTGGTGCCGTGTAGCCACTGCAGGCGACAAAGAATTGGTCTCGTAGCTCTGTACTAATGGAATTACCTAGGCTATCGCTTCGATACTGATCGTTGATGTTAAAAGTTCTGAACTCGAATGTGCAAACACCACAGTGAACTAAAGAATCGCGTCTCTCTTACGCCCAGATAGTTGCAACCATTTTCTACGCGTTACTTGGTTGAATGAGTCCAGGTTATGTTTCAGGTGGTATTCACAATCGGTGCGTATGTGGCGATATTTATGATACCTGTTTATTATAACTTCCGTAGACGAATAGCGGAGACTTCAGAAAGGTCTTCGTAAACGATGCCTACGCGAATACGAAATTACATTAAAAAATGCATGACTCAAGAATGGTTGGAACCTTTCCTGCTTCAAGTAACCTATCGAGGTACGTCTTCCATAGGTAATTCCGCGCAGCTATTTGCAACGTACAAGCGCCATCCTTGTAACTCTGTATTCACGAGGAGTGCGGAAGTTCCCGCTTCGACAAGTTACTGATGAGTTACAGCCTTATGGTCCCGTTTTATGCCTTTTTTGATCGCTCTAACGGTAGTAATTACATAGCGTAAGCTATCACATCTGCTGTACAGCAGTTGCGTGCCACAGATTATAAACTACAGTGCAAAACACGTTTCTTCAATTTCGATGTGATGAGACTGTACAAAATGGTGGTGCATTGACATGTCTGTAATTGGTCTTACACTATCACGTTTTCCATGATACCACGACCGCCCTTTCTATCAAAAGAAAATGGCCTCTTGGACCAATCAGGTGCGCAATTCTCTACCGACAGCTATAGGCGTGTTTATGGTTTGTACAGTATAGTAACATTTCGCAAAAATTAGTAGAGTATTGGACACCGCTCTACATAAAATGGTACAGTGTTTTTGAGATGGACCTCACTTACTGCCTCTTGTACCATTTTTCCTTTGTGCGGAGAAGTCTACATCGGGTTAACTGCACATAACATTGCTGTAAGGTGTTGCGCAAGATGGGACTAAGAGGCATTTACGTCCTAGCTGGTTGCATATATTCGGGAAAAAATAGGGGCAGCTGTACCACCCGGTATATGCCGTTTTCCGCAACATCCTGTGACATATAACGCAGTAGTTAGCATTCTGTATGCTTAACCGGGGTATGATCCGCGACGCGCCAGTCCGGAGGGAGCAGTTTCCCTACGCTGTGACGACAAGAAGACAGCGCAGTATTGTTAACCTTGAAACCGCGCTCTCTTTCCGAGGGAGCGAGAAGAGATGATAACGCTACGCACGGAGATGGAGGTTTTTTGAGACAGGGCCAAATTAAGGTGTGTTAACTGTTGAAAAATAAATGCCCACTGTAAATTCAACACCGCATTCATTAGTACCACTTCACCATAATTTACGAAAAAGAGGAAGAAGAAGAAGAATTCTATATGAAATAATTTTTCTAAATTTATAAATCAGGTCTCATTCGAGCAAATGTATTTTATGCTGACTGTCAATGCATATAAACACAATACTTTAAATATGGATCAGTGATGACGCCTATCATACAGTAGTACGCAGATCAAAGGCGACTACTGAAATCTGACAACATGTGGAAAAAAGTGGGTGATATTGCATGATGAAACATGACGCATGATTTTCCAAAAGGACGCTTTGGAAATTATGAATAACCTACTGATCGCTTTGGTTTCACAGATGTTCAGTAGAAAGTACAGGTCATGAGCTTTAATTCGATTATTATCACGTCGTTCAAAAACTTCGATTACCGGACCGTCATTTCCAACAGGGGCATATTTCACTTCCCCCCTGACCATTTTTCCGGAGGTTATAAATATAGCCTGGACCGAGACACTGTATCTCATTCTCATCCGTGTAGCTGCAGTGGTAACACGTTACTTAATTTTCGTCTGTGTAGTGGCAGCCCAACATATCTGAAGCGGACTTGGATATCAGTTACTTGGATATCAGTGTATCAAGTGTTGTGCCATTGAAGAAACACATCAATGTGATTTAATATTTTTACGGAATAAGCCGTGTGGTACAAGGTAATGTACATATTTGCCGAATAGAAGCCTTAGTTTGGCATTTCAACATCACAATCGTCGAAGATAGTTAATTATGACTTATGGTGCAATCACCAACGGAGGGCAAACGCTTCAGGTTATTTAGCGTGGTGAGACAGTTAATTAATATATGCAGGGGCTAATTATCACCGCTCTTGAGCATTTAAGAACGAATGACATTTAGCAAAAATTAAATAACTGTTCTTGACAAAATTAATATTCGCATCCTCCAGGGACATTCGTTGTGGTAGTCTGTGTGACGGTCAGGGAAAGAACAGTGATTTTTACAAACGTATCACTACTTATGTTAATCTGTTTGAACTTAAGAGTGGATCTTGTTACAAGTAGGCCCCCTTTGAAAGTGCAAAAAACAGTATTTGATAACTCATTCTCCATTTTTCTGTATGTTCGTGAGTCGTCGTCGAACCCAAGACTCGGAGCCTGCAAGAGTCGCGCCTCAGTGCCTGCAATCAGCTTTACAAGGGTCGTCCCGAAATTCAACTTAGAAAACAGCAGTTCGAGTCATGGATCGTCGTATGAAGAAGAACCAAGGACTACTAGGAACAAGAATATTCATCATGTTCGTGTAAAGATCTAAGATGTACCCTAGATGACAGCAAGCCTTACTCACCAAGTGTTAAGTACATACTTTAATATACCCTAAACACGAGAGATGCATGTCAGTAATAATAATATTTGTAAATATTATAATGTCATAATGAAATATTACATATGTAGGGAACATTATGCGCGTATGATTGGGAAAGATTTATTATTATTAGTTAGGATCATCAAGTGATTTTTAAGATAATCATTGATATTTAACAAAAATTCATTTGCATGAATTATTATATAGACTTCAAAGTTCTTAGCTTATATGAACTATCTTTGGGAAGAACGGCAAGTTAGCTAGATTTATATTTCTTCGTCTGGTAAGATCTTCAGAGTAGTTTGGATATAAATGATACGTTTGAGATTCGGGCATTTGTAATCCCGGATAATATTAGATAATCATTGGAGTTGATCCAAACCGGGGTGTAATTAATTTATAATTATATATGAAATTGTGAGAATAAAATAACCTGAAATAATGGGGTTTTCTCTGTGAATTAAATGAACGGATTGAGATACGACGCCAAGACATGAGAGGGCGAAGCTGTAACATGTTTTGTTGTTGGAGTGATAAGGAAGAATAAATAATTATAGCTGTTGTGAGATATAAAATTGGGCTGAATATATAGCCAGATAACGAGTAATAAGAAATAATGGCTTTCAAGTGAGTGCATACTTGACAATGAGCCGAGATGATATGTAAGAGAAATGAAAGGGAGAGTGACGGACGATTTATGGTATCCACAACCCAGGACTAGTCACAGCTGTTATTGTGATGAACGGGTATATGCTGGTCGACCGTAGGCCGAGCAAACTTTGCAGTCTCTAGCAAAGCGCTGTTAACGGGCCAAGCTCTTTTCATTTACCAAAGTAATCTCAATCCCATTCTAATTATACGTTGCAAGTAACACGGATAACTTCCGGATTTTGTGAAGGATAGATCCCTTCTCGTGCTAAGCATTAATTTAGCCTCTGATTGGAGTCCAAACATTTTTACCTTGGAAGCCGAAGCCTGTTGGTTCGAATGATGTTGGAGCGAAGATTTAACCAGATATTATGGCTTGGTTAAGCCATATCTTCAAGATGTGTTGTGTAAATATATTTGATATATATATATATATATATATATATGATTCTGTGTATTTTATTATTTCCCAAAATGATATGGTGATGGGTTTGATTCCAGCTTTGACTGATTTTCTTTAAATATATAATTTGTTAGGTAAACCCAGGATTCGCACATATATGTTCAGCGTGTATGTTCATCGTAAGTGTTCAATGTAAATATACATTTGTCGTGGTCAAATGGATCACATGTTCGATACTCGGCAATGCAATATCGTGTGTATATCAGATGTGCTTATATTGTGTTATAATTTCTTTTCTTTTCTCCAAATCATGACCGGTAGACAAAGGATACTATTTAATATCCATTTATGACTAATACATGAAGGATATCTAGTTCTTACCTAGGAGTCTCGAGTTCGATCCTCGGTACCGGAACCATATTTAATATCCATTTGTGACGAGAGTTTAACAAATAAACTCAATATCCATTTTTTTAAATATCATGTATCAGTGTATGTTGATCGAATGAATTGGTGTACAAGAATTAATTATGCCAAGACAATTTCAAGAAAAGAAGGCATATAATGTATATAATTGTATCAGTTTAATTGTTTCTTTTACTCATATGTTGAGATGCAACATTATTTGTGTGGTTCATATCAGTATAATAAATATTTTTAGAATATATACTTGAACGGAGATTCTTCTCATTTAGCAATATTAGCATATCCCTCTCATATTATAGAATCCTACTTTCATTATTTTAGATAGTGCCTATTTTATTTCTTTATCGGACATTCCATTACCCATATTGCTCTACGAATTCAGCCGGTGATCTTATGAAATTAGGGAGGATGAGACTTCAAGACTGGTAAGTGACTTCTGGCGGTTCTTATCGAAATGTTCCATCTGTACATCTGTTTGTGAAACCAAATTAAGTAATATTGCCCTGATATACCTAATGTAAGCCTCATTTTTGTTGCCCAATTTTTGGGGCCAGTTCATTTTGTCGCCCGATGTGCTCAGAGCTGGTTCATACTTAGTTTAGGTGCGACGACTAAAGCCCTAACGGTTTCAATATATATATAATTATTTTTATACAGTATTAAATTTCCGATCATGTAAATCTGATACACTTTTGCCGTACCGCGAATGATTACCAAGATATAATTTATACTTTTGTTGTGTAGTCCACATCAACGCCAAGCTACGAGAATATGGCTTGACAGAATTTAATGAAAATCGGTATGTAAACTCGGGAATAATGCTCTACAGTCTAGCGTATAAATAGGTTATGGTAGTTTAGGGGAAGGCCTAACATTTGATTCTCAGGTGAACTTAGATTTTTGTTGCATAGTCCATATCAACGCCGAACACAGTTAACATGGAAATGCTGTCCAATCGTATTAACTGGCGATGGTGGTGAATTATGTCGTGATTGTTTTAAGGTTAAAATCCGCGTGGTCATCAGCCCATATCGACTAGAGCAACAAGACTATCAAAGTGAAAAAATGTCGTGAAAGAATGATCGCTTGAAGAATAAGATAAGAGTAATTCATGAAGGGAGGAATGGATGCTGTGATATTACAGAGCCGGAAGGAAACTAAATATGAAAGCCTACAATATCGAAAGCCCATAAAATTGATAAAAAATGATATGAAATTGGCCATTGTTTGTTGTGATGTGCTTTGTCACTTCTGCCGCCGCTCATGTCCAACAGATGACATCATTACTGCGGGCCGCGTGAGCGAAGGGCGTTAGCTACCCGAGTAGAACGAACCATGGTTCGTACATGGTCTGATAATTACTGGTATGCGACCCACTGGTTCATCACAGTATTCCAGCATTTCTATCCCTGCTATGTCATTTGTTATAGGGATGGGGAGGTTGCTCATTTAACGGACAGCGGCAGAGCAGTGTTCAGCGCTGTTTGTCGCTGGATCCTTCCAGTTCTGAAACTTGGCACGGTCTGAACAGCAACGTAGTACAGTGCTGTCCGTAAAATGTGAGAAGCTCTGCCATTTTTAACTTGATCGAACATTTTTTATGAGAGCATTGCTGTTAACCACGACATTCCAGTGCGTTAAATGTTGTTTGCTAACAAGAATACTGACATCATTATCTTACTTTAGTTGGAATTAGCCTTGGTGTATTGTCTTCTTTTGTTCTCTTGACTCTCTAAGTATTATCTTTACGCCATTATAATGACAAATGTCCAACTCAATTGTGACTGGCAGTAGGCAAGACGGCCTGCCAATACAATGAAAACTCCCTAGAACGGTCTTCACATGATAAAGACATATGGCGACCTTTCCGTCGTGTTTCTCCGGTAAAACTAAGAGCTTTATAATGTAATGAAATCTTATTCACAACGCGTACACTACTTCATTTAGAATTCTGTATACAATACAGGATTCTATAACGAAGCACGGGTACATCAGCTAGTATGAAGATAAATTTGGAATTCAAGAGGACAAATTGGACAAATATTCATTTATAGGACGAGGAGAAAGGGATTGGAATAAATTATCAAGGGAAATGTACGATAAATTTCCAAGTTCGGTGAAAATATTTAAGAAACAATTACAAATAAATGTAAATATGATGTTAACAAATCATACGGAATCTGCCACCTGGGCGACCGCACTAAATGCAGATCATTGATGATTAATTAATTCATTAATTAATCGATTGATTGATTGATTGATTGATTGATTGATTGATTGATTGATTGATTGATTGATTGATTGATTGATTGATTGATTGATTGATTGATTGATTGATTGATTGATTGATTGATTGAATTAACCGTTATCACTTAGGTAATTAAATAAAGCCTTTATTGTCTGTGACAATGGTAGGGTTCCTGACACTCTCTTATAATTAACGACATACATTTCATTACATAAGGATACAATAAAACTGATTAAGACTTAAAATACTAAATACTACAGAATAACAGTAATGTTTAAGACAGAAATAAGATAATACCAGTGAAAGAACGGCATGCGTTGTACTGATTTGAAAAATAAGTTTTTAGTGGATAGTTGCATGTATATTTTGGATACTTTTACTGCATATATAGCCTCCGTCCATACGAAGCTGCGAGTATGCTCCATTGTGGAAATATTCCTCGCAATTATCTCTTCGCTGTAAAACACTGCTCAAGTCCCAGACATTTCTCACCATTAAGGACTCAGAAAATAGTTCTGGTAATTGTTCCAGATTTCTCTCTCAGTATAAGCCAGTTACGTCACTCACGTGACGGGGTGATCACAGATAACAATTGTCCGGGCTTTGCCAATCGATCTTTTCCACGCTAATGTCATTTACTATCTCATGAGACTGATCTAAAAGCCGGAAGAGACACTGTGTTAGTTTCATAGCTCATGATACAAACATGCAGCCTTTTCAAACATGTCTCGCATTTAGAAACAATAGCCTAAATTCATTTCATGAAGCATTGTGACTAAATCTTGCCATCTTCGGAGCTCTTATTCTCCAATGGCCCCGGACTAGTGTGAGGTTGTTGTGGTAACCACGGGGTTCCGACCGATTCTGGCCTTCATGCCATTTATTTACGTGTGGTTTATGTCCTTCATGTTTTCTTTCCGACATCCGTTGGCCAGATCTTATTCCCTTCCGACTTGATCCCAAGTGTCTCTCAATTCGACAGTGTTGGTTAGTGATCACACGGCGTCCAGCTGTACTGATTCCACTTACTTTTCCCAGAATCTTAAATTTCATTCCTCATATTCAACCCTCCTTGGCCAATTACGGTTATCCTACAGCTCCGATAATATTAAACATGCGAGAACTAAGGGATGTTCCATTCCATGGCCTATCAGGGCTTTCAGTTTTTGTATGATATCTTCATTGTGTGAGGGCATTGAAACTTTGTTTATTTAATGTACGATTAATTTTATGAGCGACTGATCATTCAATTGTTTTAGCAATTAAATCAGCGAATACCAGCATCGAGTGAGGAATGTGCGAATTTAGTTTTACAATTGATGTATCAACATTTTTCAATATCAAATAATAACATTGTGAATTTAAAAGTGACAGCAGATAAAGAATGCATAGTCCTAAAGAATGAGATCAGTAGGAATGCTGATTAAAAGTTACTAGGAACGAAAGGCAAGATCAAGAAGGAATTAGTAACTCAGGATATCGTCGTTGCCGGGACAAAAACTCCAATGTGATAATATTTTTGGAGATCTACTGACCCGCAGCACATACGTTATGAAGAGGGAGAATGCCTTGACCTTATTCACACAATATTGAACCTTAGATGACAGAACCTTACCGGCCAAAAATCTAAGCTATTTCACATAGGAGGTTTTGTCCCGGCAACGATGATATATTAAACGTGAATTGAAGAACGGTCACCATAACCAAATCCTTGACCACATTCGGTGACAGAAGTGAGTATGGCAATATAACGAAGCACATATTTATTCACTGCTGCACTCCAGTCAGGCCACGTATTGCAAACAGATTGATATACAGTATTTGCGGCTCACCATCCGGATTTAAAATTCTAATATCCCTAGTAATTTAATGGTAGATGGGATTAATTTATACTGCATTATAAATGTTGAATAGCTGCCTAACTGATTCTCGTTCCATGTATTGAAGGGAACACGTGTAAAGCTGATGACGGCACAGGAATTGGTTCTATTCCAGCCAGAATCGGTGTTTCTTTTAAAATATTCTTGTTCTGCAGCTGCTTTATCCAGACCCTGGTGCGGTCGCGGATGTAAAATGCCCTTCCAGACGCCAACTCTGTTTGGAGGGATATACAGGGTGTTAGGTGTATACGTGCAGATATTAAGCTAGTCGGCAAAGAAAAAGACATCTCACAATATATGCTATGTACTTTTTATCTTGTCCTATTAGTTTGCCCATAACTGAGCCAAATATTTCAGGACCTAATGTGTTTTGAACGGCTGTAGCAGGATATGCCGGTTACGTCATTCTGTCCACGCGTAGTGGAAGTACAGTAGCAGAGTCTAGGGCTTGTTGAACCTGTTTCTTATCGCAGGCCAACACATGTTGTTGTGCACTTCCCCTAAAGGCTTGGCAAGTAGCAGAGGATGACTCACGTGCCAGGCCACTTGCTGTACTCGTAAACCGGTCTAGGGTACTCTGTGTGAAATGTATACAGGATCCTTACAGTGACCTCGAAGATACGCACCAGCACATACGTGCGAATAAAGTATTGTGTAGTTGTGTGTGATTTATAAGACGTCAATGGCATTACTCAGTGATCCAACCTGACAAAATGAAAGGAAATAGTTAATAAGTAAATGAAAAATGAGCGCAACATTTCTGTGCTGTTATTGCGACAGTCTACGATGAATTTCTGACAATAAACAATGCGAGTTGTCTATGCTTATTCATAAACTTTTCAGGTCAATGAAAGAACGGTGGACACTGAAAGAAAAGGCTGTAAGCATTCAGTCATATTGTTATTAATGAGACAGATTTCAAAAACCGTAGTTGCAGCCATGCGTGAACATTGCTCGAAGGAACAATAGCTACTGTGGATTTCTTTTGCTAGATGCTTTACGTCGCACCGACACAAATAGGTCTTATGGCGACGATGGGACAGGAAAGGGCTAGGAGTGGGAAGGAAGCGGCCGTGGCCTTAATTAAGGTACAGCCCCAGCATTTGCCTGGTGTGAAAATGGGAAACCACGGAAAATCATCTTCACGGCCGCCGACAGTGGGGTTCGAACCTGCTATCTCCCGAATACTGGATACTGGCCGCAGTTAAGCAACTGCAGCTATCGAGCTCGGTCTACTATGGAATTGCCACCGGGCATTTCTAATAGAAGGCTTATTCTTCTTTTTCCTAATCTGTTTACATTCCAGGGTTGGTTTTCCCTCGGACTCAGCGAGAGATCCCACCTCTACCGCCTGAAGGGCAGTGTCCTGGAGCGTGAGACATTGGGTCGGGGATACAACTGGGGAGAATGACCAGTACCTCGCCCAGGCGGCCTCACCTTCTATGCTGAACAGGGGTCTTGTGTAGGCCTTGCGGCGGAATGGGGAGATTGGAAGGGATAGACAAGGAAGAGGGAAGGAAGCGGCCGCGTTCTTAAGTTAGGTACCATCCCGGCATTTGCCTGGAGAAGTGCGAAACTACGGGAAACCACTTTCAGGATGGCTGAGGTGGGAATCGAACCACCTCTACCCACTTGACCTCCCGAGGCTTAGTGGACTCTGTTCCAGCCCTCGTACCACTTTTCAAATTTCGTGGCGGAGCTGGGAATGGAACACGGGCCTCCGGGGGTTGGCAGCTAATCACACTAACCACTATACCACAGAGGTGGACAGAAGGCTAATTACCGGGCAGTAAGTGCCGATAGGTAATGTAATGGACCCGTTTAATTAAAACGTCCGTAATAATAATGTTACTACTACTACTACTACTATCTTTACGTTCCACTAACTAATTTTCACGGTTTTCGAAGACACTGAAGTGCCAGAATTTTGTAAAGCAGTACGTTTTTAAATGCAAGTAAATCCACAGACACGAGACTGGCGTATTTCAGCACCTTCAAATACCACCGAACTCAGCCGCCATCGAACCTGCCAAGGTGGGATCAGAAGACCAGCGCTCTATCGTCCGAGCTACGCAGACCGGCATTGGGGCTTAGAGTAAGTTGATCGTGCGGTTAGGGGCGCGCAGCTGTGAGCTTGTATTCTGGTGATAGTGGGTTCGAACTCCACTGTCGGTAGCCGGGAAGATGGTTTTCCGTAGTTTCCCATTTTCACATCAGGGAAATGCTGGAACTGTACCTTTATTAGACTTCGAACGCTTCCTTCCCACTTGTATCCGTTTTCTCTCCCACTGTCGCCGTAAGACCTATTTGTGTCGGTGCGACGTAAAACAATTTGTAAGTACATGCTTCGGTAATTTCGGAGACATGTCTGCAATTATATTATTAATAATAATTCGGACATGTTAAAAGTTCACTATTTTCTTTAGTGTTTTCTGACAGATTACGAGCTACGAAGTTTGAGTGGGGCGATTAACTTTTATTTTCATAATAGTCAGTAATAATAGACTAACACAGTTTTTATAATAATATTGTTAGTGGCTTTTCGACGGATGCAAGCTAATCGCACGGCCAACTCGCCCAATAATAATAATAATAATAATAATAATAATAATAATAATAATAATAATAATAATAATAATAATAATAATAATAATAAATCTTCACGTGCCAATGGAGACGCGCGGTGTCGGAATTTAGCCCACTGGTATTCCTTAACGTGCCCGTAAATCTACCGATCAGAAGCGGTCGTATTTGAGCACCTTCAATTACCAGCGGACTGAGCCAGGATCGAGCCTGCTAAGTTCATGAAACCAGTGCTTGAACCGTCTGAGCCACTCAGCCTGGCAACGTTTATTTTGATACGTTGAATAGGCACTGCAAAATCAGCAGTAAGCTAGAAGGTTCTCATTTACATTTAAACATGTTCTCTTCGGTTGGAAGCACGAAAGGAAGGTGCGTTTAATTAATTTATGTTTATAACATGTCCCTTACTGGTATGAAGTAAAACGTTCGATGTGTTTTGACATTTCAATTCCGATACTACTCACTTTGAAATTCTATCCCATGCATTCTTTCGTTGACGTAATAAACTTTATTTACGTACACGTCAACACGGGTTGTTTCTGCATACGGCGAGTAGGACTCCCAAAAGACCATGATATTGAAATCGCACTGTGGGAGAATATTCCACGTAAGCAGTTCGACAAAAGCACTAGACCTGTCACATGCTGGTTGTCTGCTGTTCTTAGCGACGGGGATGTCGCTGGACGGGTTCCCCACCCCTACATGAAACCGGTCTGTCTGACCTTGACCTGAATAACAGCTGTCAGAGATGCGAATTATCGTCCGTGCGTTGCGTTTTAAGGGCCGATGACATTAAGACAGCAATTATCATCATCATCATCATCGTCGTCGTCGTCGTCGTCGTCGTCGTCGTCACGAATAAATATTCAATAAAATAATCGTTTTATATTCATCATTACTGAAATAGGAACTATAAGTTAACATTTAACTTAAGAAGATTGCCTAGAGTGTTTTGTTAATTTATAAAGGAAAGTTTAACATTTCTTTTAATGCAATCTGTATGTTTTGTTTTCTAAACTGTTGTACTGTAATGTTTAACATAGGTATATTATGTTGTTCACAGGCGTTTTCGTGTACGTTCGTAAATCCGTACTTTTCTATTCGAGATAGTCTTGTTACCGTCCACCTGGAATTACGGAGCCCGTACTGTATGTTAGTTCACTATTTTTCTACAACAGAGTGTTACGAATGCGACTGTAGTACCCGCGACCACGCCACTCTTATGTCTGTGTCACTAATGTGCACTTTGTTCAGCTGTGTGCTGCTTGACTATGTGGCTCTCGTTACCTTCTTCTTCCTCTTCTTCTACTGCAGCCTTATGTCTTAACAGGTATACTGTATTCTACCGACATCATCTCAACACGCAGTAGCGTAATCTGCTGCGATTTACCGAGCTCGATAGCTGCAGTCGCTTAAGTCCGGCTCCATGGCTAAATGGTTAGCGTGCTGGCCTTTGGTCACAGGGGTACCGTGTTCGATTCCCGGGAGGGTCGGAAATTTAACCTTAATTGGTTAAATTTGCTTGCACGGGAACTGGGTGTATGTGCCATCTTCATCATCATTTCATCCTCATCACGACGCGCAGGTCGCCTACGGGAGTCAAATCAAAAGACCTGCATCTGGCGAGCCGAACTTATCCTCGGACACTCCCGGCACTAAAAGCCATACGACATTTCAGTTCAGTGTGGCCAGTATCCATTATTCGGGAGATAGTGGGTTCGAACCCCACTCTCGGCAGCCCAGAAGATGGTTTTCCGTGGTTTCCCATTCTCACATCAGACAAATGCTGGTGCTGTACCATTAAGGCCACGGCCACTTCCTTCCCTGTCCTAGCCCGTTCCAGTCCCATCGTCGCCATAATGCCTATCTGTGTAGGTGCGACGTAAAGCCAATTGCTGCTGCGATTTGTTATTAGCACCATCATAGTAAAATGTAATATAGTTGTGGCGGAATCTTCTTAGATAAGTTCGACATCTGTGGATTGTGTATAATTTGATAACTCATCTGTACTCATGAAAGCGACCGTCGGCCTGGCGTTCAGGTTAATAACTACATGTCTCTAACGTGTAACCTTGTTTATGTTTCTTATATTTGTTGATGTGTATGTTTGATGTTTATACACAATACGAGATTACAGCTGACTCATCCCCACGAGCTTGACCTGGTTCTCGCTTTACGCATAGTAATCTGTAGGTACCTACTGCGACCGATGCTAACTCACGTGACATACATTTCATCTTGTTTCCTCTTAAACCACGCATATTTTACTATTTTCTTCCACGTATTTCAGCTTTTAATGACCTAATAATAATAATAATAATAATAATAATAATAATAATAATAATAATAATAATAATAATAATAATAATAATAATAACGTTAAGTGCTTTACGTCCCACTAACTACTTCTACGGTTTTCTGAGACGCTGAGGCGCCCGAATTTAGTCCCGCACAGTTCTTTTTATGTACCAGTAAATCTGCCGACACGAGGCTGACCTACAGTATTTGAGCACCTTCAAATACCACCGGACTGGGCCAGGTTCGAACCTGTAAAGTTGGAATAAAAAGGCCTGCACCTCAACCGTCTGAGCAACTCAGCCCGGAAGGAGGCATGAAATGTAGGTACGTTTAATTTATTTAGTTGTATAACATGTCCAATATTCCTTTGAAACTAAACGTTCGATGTGTTTCGATAATTCAATTCCGATGCTACTCACTTGGGCATCCCATAACTGCTTTCGTTGGCGTAAGGACCTGCCATCTTTCTTGTACCTTTACGCAATGCACAACGGGGATCTACTGTATTTCACGTCCCGGCGCGCCTATACCAACCAATAATTATATCACACGCTCGTACAGGTCCCGCACGGATTCAGGTTTTCAGGTCATTTCCATACTCGCTAGACCACGGGGCTGATGACCACACATATCCCAATCCCGTAAAGGACATAACAGCAAATGAACCAGTATTAACGCTGAGAATTCGGAACATCCAGGGTCCGAAACCGATGACCAGGGTTGTCTGAAGCCCCTAAGACGGAAACTGAATACTGACAACTACGAAACCACTTTGGCGAGAATGTAACGTAACAAGGCATACGCTACTGTAGTAGCCACCTTCAGCTGTTACCGTAGCTCAGTTGCTCTTAAACATAAAACCAGTTTGACAAGTATGTTACGTAACATCTCGTGCACTGCATAGGAAGCGTTCAGCTGTTGTACGTAAACATAAACAGAAACCAGTTTGGCACGCATGGCGCGTGACTCGCCTGTTCTCAAAGGGAAGCTATTCATTCACAAGAACAAGGCATACTACCTATTCTAAAAACATCGTGTCTCTTTGCTCTCGAAAATAACTTCCGAGAATTTCTAAAAGTTTGATATATAGTGGTTCGTCACATCGTTCTCTATTGCTAGAAGAAATATCTGCAGGTATACACCTAACACCCTGTATTTCATTGTGGCGTGCTTCTGTGGTGGTCGGTACTATGACGTGTTATTTGTATATGAATTGATGTTAGTTTGTTCGCTTGTTTGTTTGTTTGTTTGTTTGTTTGTTTGTTTGTTTGTTTGTTTCTTTCTGGAGACAAATACAAGCACTCAGCTCCTGAGAGTGAAAAAATAATCCGCCACGGATAAAATCCTAGACCCGGCCAGAAATCTAACCTGAAGCCCTTGGAACCGAAGGCCGCAGCGCTGATCATTCCGACACGGAGCCGGACTTCTTTTTAATAACATATCGTCGTTGCCGGGACAGAACCTTCTATGTGAAATGTTTTAGCTTAGAACTTTGGCCAGTAAGGTTCTGTATTCCAAGGAGCAATATTGTGTGAATATTGTCAAGGCATTCTCGCTCTTCATAATGTATGTGCTGCGGGTCAGTATATCTCCAAAAATATTATCACATAGGAGGTTTTGTCCCGGCAACGACGATATACTGTACCCGTAAAAATGTGTTCATATCTTTAAGGCGCTTGATATTAAATGAACGAGCATGATGCTTAATCTCAGTTGTGGCTTTATCATTGGAGCTGGTACAGAGAGAGGTATAGTTATCAAATTGAGAGATTATTTTGATAAATTGAGTTTATTTATCATCAAAAGCAAGTTCATATCACCTTCATACAGCAGCGTGGAAATGTCGTGGCTGGTTGGTACCTCCAAGTCCTGGGATGGTGCTGGACATCGACCGGGCAGGGACCACACCTGCTCGGATGAGGAATTCTGGAACGACTGGAGGTTCTGGAAGTGTCTCGACGTTCTGGAATGTCCCGACGTTCTGGAATGTCTCGAAGATTGGTACGTGCTCCTGGGTTCGATTCGAGACGTAATTCACACCTGAATTTCCTGTACGGCACTCCACACATTCAGGGCACTGTCTGAACAGATATGACCTTTTTAATTATGATTACTGCAAAAACGTTCTAGAATAATCACTCGAACAAGTACTGGTAGAAATGCAAGTTCATAAGGCAAGCTCACTGTAAGTCAGGATGTTCTAGAGGATTACTGTTACTGCAGCCCTAAATGCACAGTTCTGAAGGTTTAAAACATATTGGCAATGAACTGAATAAGTAGCACTCGGAAACTGTCCTGTTGCATTAATAAGCGAAGTAAATAGCCATTAAAGAAAATAATATTAGAAAGAAAAGGTCTGACTTCATAAATTATGGATCACTCAAAATACTGGAAAGTTCTAGGCTTTCTGGAAATGCGATATGCGTATTCCGAATTGTCACAGTCTTTAAGAATCTAAACATAAGTCCCTGTGCAGCACTTGGAAAGCATTGCATATTTCACAATTAAACGTAATGTTTAATGTCTCCTAAGTTCAATGTTCCAGAAATTGATTCAAAAATATAAGTTCGCGTAAGTTCAATGTGATACACAACACACGTGAAAATTCAATCGTCGTCGAATAAGTAAGTCCTTATGTGGCACTTCAAAAAGAAAACAAAATTCCAATGTGTAGAAATAACAAAGTTCCAATGTGCCGAAATGTTAAAGTCCCAACACGACACTCGAAGAAAATAAAGTTCCAACGTGTCGAAATGTTAAAGTCCCAACATGACACTCGAAGAAAATAAAGTTCCGATGACAATGTTCCAGTACGTCACCTTAAGAAAATAATAAAGTCTTATCGCGACACTTGGCGAAAATAACTAAGTTCCAATGAGACGCTTCAGAAAAAAAAACAAAGTTCTTATATGGCACTTTAAGAAAAAAACAAAGTCCAATCACGACACACGACAAAGAAAACAAAGTCCCAATGTGTCAATATGACAAAGTTCCAATACGATGCTCGCAGAAAACAAAGTCCCATTCAGGCACTTCAAGAATATGGCAAAGTCCTGATACAACACTTAGAGAAATACCGAACTTGGATATCGCAGACTGTCGACTAGAAGTTCGACACACACAAGACTTCTCTTGTCACCCGTGTCACAGAGACGGCGGAGTGACAGACACTGAATTCGTAGGTCGGGTGGTCTTCCTTTTATACACGTTCGCATGGAAGTGTCTAGAACTCGGGTACTATCTACCCTTATAACTTCTATAATACTCGGCGGATTTTCTTGAAATCTGAAGAGATGATGTCTATTGTAAGGGCTTTTAAGATGGCAGTGTCAAAATAGCGATAAATTAGCTCAAAGATGTACTTTTGAGGACGAGCTGGATCATTACCATATATGGTAGCGGAGAGCTGGCTTACTGCGGCCACGTCACTCGCTGAGTACGTCACTGCGTTCGGCGGGCTGCCTACCTTCCATCTCGCGCGAAGTTCAACAAACATACTTCGGACTTCTCTCGTAGCGGTGTTCCCGGTACATGTCCCCCCCTCTTAGGGCAAAGAAAATTCGACAAGGATTTTCTTTAGGCTTCTCTCTCGAAGTATGTTTTTAGGCTAGAAGCGTTATATATTCCCTCGGCGGTTCCATGATGTGTGTTCTTGCTTATGCTCTGCATCTCCATACTATGGAATAGGGACGTCTTTTATAAGTGGAAGTATCCTTGACATCTACATGATATTTAAAATCTCGGATCTCTCCGGGTTTATCATTGAACACGTCCGGATAAGTTTCGAAGATTTCCTTGACTGAATCCGCAACATCTTTGTTGGCCACTGGGTCTTCAATCACACTGATTACGGAGCTGACATAGTCTGGACCGTCGTCGTCCATCTCATCTATTAGGGGTACATCTTCGACGGGTCCCACTTCTTCGGGATCACCCTCTTCATCTTCGACTGGTGCAGCATCGCTATTTCCACCATCGAATTCTTCTTGCGGGGTATCTATCCCTTGTATCCGACCGTCGTCTCCTTCGATCAGCTGTAATTCTACAGGGTCAACGTTATAAAATGTAATGACATTTGCTGTGTAATCAATCATTCCTCCATATTTGATGAGAAAATCCGATCCAAGGATAACATTGAAATTCATCTGAGAGATTACTAGAAAAACATGCTCAAATTGAACATGTCCCACAACGAATTCCATAAAAGTCTGTAGTTTACATTTAATGCACTTATCTGGAACAATCCCTTTGATCCTAAGTTGGGAAACAGGCATCACATGTACATTACGTCTCTCCTTTATGGCGTCTAATAGTCTGGCTGAAATAAGTGAGGCTTGAGCTCCTGAATCTACCAATGACATAACTTTAATATTGCCAACCCTAATGGTGATTATTGGCAAGCTACGTTGGATTCTTGGCCTAGACGGTGTCATGTTTTCATGGAGTAGTTCCGAGTCCTCTACGTGCCAATAATGTACCTGAGTTACGCAGAGCGGCTCTTCCCTCCTTCCATTTTCAGGCAATCTTCTTAAGAAAACATTGGAGTTTTTTTTTTTGCACCCGTTGTGTTAGGGTTCGGGGCAGGCGTTTCGTTTTTCTTACCAGCGGCTTGCTGATACTCTAGCGAGGCGGCTCCTTCTTGATCCTCGCCCTTTCGCTGTTCTTTCATGTACTCTTGAGTATCTCGCCATCGTCTATTCAATTCATCTCGATAAGAAACCCTATCCTCTACTTGTTGGGCCTCTGTTGGCTTTTTCCATGTTAATCTATTTTGGTATGGCGCTTTCCCTCGGTCCGGCCGTCCTTTATACCCTCGATATCGGGAAGGTGTGTTTCGTGATGTAGGCCGTTCCTCTGGTACTTCCGGATCTGGACGTCCTTGTGTCACAATGGCGACAGGACTGGTAGTCATTTCTTTAGTCTTACTCCCTTTCGGTAAACATTGAGCGTGGGCTGTGTCCAATCTACGAAGTATCCCATCCATTTGTTCTAAAGATTGTATGTTAGCAGCTACCAAAATCTCCTGAACTTGGGCTGGGAATTGCAACGTGATCGCCTGGATCAGCTCTTGCTCAGGCAATGGTGGATCCAAAAATTGCATCTTCTTAAGTTGCCCGATAAAATAATCTGAGTAACGGGATGTGTTTATAGAAGTATTGTACTTCTTAGCATACAACTGCAACTTAATTAAATGTTGCGTCTCTGAATTCCAAAAGCGCTTCAATAGAGCTTCCTTGAATTCAGAATAAGTGTTAAAGCAATATTTAAAAGCGGAATACCATGATAGAGCGCGTCCCTCTAGTAACTTGGAAACGACACGAAGCTGTCGATCAGGACTGATTTTATTTTCTTGAAAATATTCTTCAATGTTGAGTAAAAATTCCCTAGCGGTGTATTCCTCCTTCCCAGAGAATTTAGCAGGTTTTTCATCGGTCATTCGGATGATAGTGGTAAAGTCTGCGTTTTCATTAGTTTTTAATAGACTAGAAGGAAATAAGGGAGTATCCTTCAGTTCTAAATTAGAGACTTTACTACCAAGGGTTTCTATCTGTTCTTGTAGTTCTGTTTTAACATCCTTCACCTGTTGTTTAATAGTATCTTCTACTACCTTAACTTCATCTTGGAGATCCTTTTTTAATTCGGATACGTCTCGACATATACGCGTAACCTGAGTGTGTGTAGTATCTAATTGAGATGTAAATTTTTTATCAAACTCTCCCTGTTTACTCTTTATAAGACTGACTTCATTGTTTACTCTTTGAATGTCATTTTTAAGCGTATCTCTAAGATTCTCCTGAATAGAGGCTATTTTAACCTGGGCTAAAGATAATTGTGAATGTGATTCCTGTAACTGAGTTTTTAAGCCTTCCATCTCTTTAGCAATTGCCTGAGAAGTGGGGAGAATGGCTGTGAAGTCATCTTTAAGAAGAGCTACAACTTGGGTTTTAATTTCTTCTTTCATGACCTCCATGTTACTTTTCAATTGGTCATTGATTTCGGAAAATTTTTCATCTACCCTAGCGTTGGACTCTTTAAATTTTTGTTCAATGCGAGCACCAGCCTGAGTAAGTCTTTGTTCTAGGGCGGCATTCGCTTCTACAAACTTCTTATCTACTTCAGCATTAATTTGAACTACGGATTCCCTAAGTTGACGTTCAAGGTTAGAACTAGATTCATTAAGTTGACGTTGAAGGTTAGAATTAGACTCATTTAATTGTTCTCTCTGTTCTCTCAAAGACTGTTCAAGATTGGAACTAGACTCATTAAGCCGATGTTCGAGATTAGAACTAGACTCATTAAATCTGCGCTCGAGGTTAGAACTAGATTCGTTAAGTTGACGTTCAAGATTAGAGCTGGACTCAGTAAGTCGGTGTTCTAAGTTTTCCGTTGCTACTTTCATACTGAGCCTAAGGGCTTCAATCGCTGCCATAATCTCCTCCATTTTATTAAAATATATAACGCTAGTACCAAGTACAGAAATAATGATTGACACACTTCAAAAAAAATTATTCTTTAAAGATTTTCGAAACTTGCATTCAGTCAAAAGTTCAAAGTTTTAAGTCCTAGTGCCAATGTTTCAACACACATTAATTAAACCAAGTCTTTGCAAATCACTTCTACCAAATCACTTAAATTATGCACTTATACTTCAGTTACGTTAGTGTCCACTGAAATTTTAAAACACTCCTATTCTGATTGAATTTAGTCACCATAGTTTGAGCTGTATGTAAGTCTTTCATGTTAAGCTCCAATGAAATCTGGCCCCTAAAGGTGGGCGCCACGTATACTACCTCCTCTCTGTACCCGTAAAAATGTGTTCATATCTTTAAGGCGCTTGATATTAAATGAACGAGCATGATGCTTAATCTCAGTTGTGGCTTTATCATTGGAGCTGGTACAGAGAGAGGTATAGTTATCAAATTGAGAGATTATTTTGATAAATTGAGTTTATTTATCATCAAAAGCAAGTTCATATCACCTTCATACAGCAGCGTGGAAATGTCGTGGCTGGTTGGTACCTCCAAGTCCTGGGATGGTGCTGGACATCGACCGGGCAGGGACCACACCTGCTCGGATGAGGAATTCTGGAACGACTGGAGGTTCTGGAAGTGTCTCGACGTTCTGGAATGTCCCGACGTTCTGGAATGTCTCGAAGATTGGTACGTGCTCCTGGGTTCGATTCGAGACGTAATTCACACCTGAATTTCCTGTACGGCACTCCACACATTCAGGGCACTGTCTGAACAGATATGACCTTTTTAATTATGATTACTGCAAAAACGTTCTAGAATAATCACTCGAACAAGTACTGGTAGAAATGCAAGTTCATAAGGCAAGCTCACTGTAAGTCAGGATGTTCTAGAGGATTACTGTTACTGCAGCCCTAAATGCACAGTTCTGAAGGTTTAAAACATATTGGCAATGAACTGAATAAGTAGCACTCGGAAACTGTCCTGTTGCATTAATAAGCGAAGTAAATAGCCATTAAAGAAAATAATATTAGAAAGAAAAGGTCTGACTTCATAAATTATGGATCACTCAAAATACTGGAAAGTTCTAGGCTTTCTGGAAATGCGATATGCGTATTCCGAATTGTCACAGTCTTTAAGAATCTAAACATAAGTCCCTGTGCAGCACTTGGAAAGCATTGCATATTTCACAATTAAACGTAATGTTTAATGTCTCCTAAGTTCAATGTTCCAGAAATTGATTCAAAAATATAAGTTCGCGTAAGTTCAATGTGATACACAACACACGTGAAAATTCAATCGTCGTCGAATAAGTAAGTCCTTATGTGGCACTTCAAAAAGAAAACAAAGTTCCAATGTGTAGAAATAACAAAGTTCCAATGTGCCGAAATGTTAAAGTCCCAACACGACACTCGAAGAAAATAAAGTTCCAACGTGTCGAAATGTTAAAGTCCCAACATGACACTCGAAGAAAATAAAGTTCCGATGACAATGTTCCAGTACGTCACCTTAAGAAAATAATAAAGTCTTATCGCGACACTTGGCGAAAATAACTAAGTTCCAATGAGACGCTTCAGAAAAAAAACAAAGTTCTTATATGGCACTTTAAGAAAAAAACAAAGTCCAATCACGACACACGACAAAGAAAACAAAGTCCCAATGTGTCAATATGACAAAGTTCCAATACGATGCTCGCAGAAAACAAAGTCCCATTCAGGCACTTCAAGAATATGGCAAAGTCCTGATACAACACTTAGAGAAATACCGAACTTGGATATCGCAGACTGTCGACTAGAAGTTCGACACACACAAGACTTCTCTTGTCACCCGTGTCACAGAGACGGCGGAGTGACAGACACTGAATTCGTAGGTCGGGTGGTCTTCCTTTTATACACGTTCGCATGGAAGTGTCTAGAACTCGGGTACTATCTACCCTTATAACTTCTATAATACTCGGCGGATTTTCTTGAAATCTGAAGAGATGATGTCTATTGTAAGGGCTTTTAAGATGGCAGTGTCAAAATAGCGATAAATTAGCTCAAAGATGTACTTTTGAGGACGAGCTGGATCATTACCATATATGGTAGCGGAGAGCTGGCTTACTGCGGCCACGTCACTCGCTGAGTACGTCACTGCGTTCGGCGGGCTGCCTACCTTCCATCTCGCGCGAAGTTCAACAAACATACTTCGGACTTCTCTCGTAGCGGTGTTCCCGGTACAATACAAAATAAATAAAGGCTATGTAATTGGTCTCATGATTTTGCCCTTACAAACAAACTGGGATCTTGGTTTGCTGAACTAGGATGGTGTTAACCAAGTCCAAGTAACACGATTCAGGTTAGTTGTTCTTGCTTTGTGTAAGGGTTTTGCAAGTTCTCAATATTTAGCTCCTTTAGTACGTAATATTTTGTCTGATAAGGTATTTGCTATTGGGAGCGAGGGCGGGGAAGAATGAGACCGTGGCCAATAATAGGATACCATCCAGGTATTAATCTGAAACCGAAGTGAAAAACAACGGAAAACCACTTGTACGATGGCCAAGAGTGGGGTGTTTAGGGGGTTTACACACTGGAGAAGGAATATTTCATTGAACACACTATTTAATTATCTGCAGTTATTCAACGGGTTTCCGCGAAATTGGTATCAGTGTATACTATTAGGCCTAATGCGCGTTTCATACGATGTAAAGAAGAATGATTTTGTGTGTTGATATTTCTATTAATGGCTTTTTAAAATTCTCATCCCACAATTTACAAAAACAAAGTACCCCTGAAATAAAGCAAATCGATGGCCGAGAACGGAAGGGTTATAATTCGAAATCCATGACTTTTCAGGAGAAGAGTTTAAAGTTTCAACAGTTTACATCATTGCCACACAAATATATTGTTACATAATTTTTTTAAAAATTGTTGTGTACATAGCACTTACGTAATTTATTATGATCTTGAAAATTACAACTCAAACCAATCCTCTCGAGTTAGACAAAGTGAATAATGTCAGAGCACTGAAACCTGTGTCCGGCTCCATGTCTAAATGGTTAGCGTGCTGGCCTTTGGTCACAGGGGTCCCGGGTTCGATTCCCAGCAGGGTCGGGATTTTTAACCATCATAGGTTAATTTCGCTGGTATGGGGACTAAAGTATCACGATGCGCAGGTCACCTAAAGGAGTCAAATCAAAAGACCTGCACCTGGCGAGCCGAACATATCCTCGGACACTCCCGGCACTAAAAGCCATACGCCATTTCATTTCAATGAAACCTGTTAGAAGTGCTTGGCATGAATACATTAGATTTTGTGTTGTAACATTTTAGGAGGTTGTAGAGTTAAAAATAAGCTAATTTATGTAAAATTTCAAAAATACATTTTTTTGTTGTAACCCTTTTGTTGTCAGCCATCGAAATAGGATCAATCTTCGTTCCTTCGGAAATCAGAGGTTTTATTATAGAGTATGAACTACATTGATTACCAGGAACATGCATATTTTGGAATATTTCAAATACGTTTTTAAAAGTATATTTCTACTGCAACGCCGTCAGGTTTTAATTGCCACAATTTTGGTTCATTCCCAAGAAGATTACTTCAAAATTTTCACATCATCTAATCAAGTTATTAGATGTGATGGCGTTTGATCTCCGGAGAGGCCTGGTACAGATACCTGACGCCCATGGGAGACCTGTGTGTCTGGGTGTGTGGTGATGATGAATATGATGATGATGATGATGATGATGATATGATGATGATGATGATGATGATGATGATGATGATGATGATGATGAGATGGGGAGAGCGTGAAAACCGGTGCATACAACATAAGGGGTCTTTCAAGCCTCCATGCCTCGACATAACCGACGAATCACCATCAACGACGTCATATGCCCTCATTCCATACGAACCCTGCAGAGAGGTTTAGAACTGCCTTAGGCTTTTGGCACGCAATCTAGTGGTTATAAATTGTATAACGCCACCTCTTATTCCCTGCTCGCCAACATTTCGATGCTGAAATAATTTTTTTCACCAAATCAGCTAAACACGATGTCAAATCACAAAGACTTGATGCCACCAAGTGGGCTCATTAAGTTATGAAATATGAAGAGTACCTTGATTCTCTGTTTATTCATTGGCCAGGAGTGTAAATAATGTAACTCAAACAACAAACGGCATACAAATTACAGGGTACAGAACAATGTTGTACTTAAATGGCACGCGCATTCTAGCTAGAGCATACACCTCTCCAATGGAATACAAATATTTAAAACAAAGCTACTGGGATTTTTTTTAGGATAGACATTGGTCCAGATGAAGGAAGTTGTGATATTTCAGATGAACCTGAAAAGATAAATGATTCTCATTTAGTGCATAAATTCCCTAAAAATAACTCATTATTATTAGTTATACTAGCAGAATATACGTGTCATTTACTTGCCAGTATTTCGTAATGTCACTGACTTCTGTTTGTAACCTTCGTTGGCGTTTAATTTTTAAGTTAAACCTTCCCACACTCTGTCCAGCCTGAATTAGCAGGACCTACCAAAAACTGGCTCAATACCCAGCGAGTGCGCTGGAACGCGTACTTCATGGCGAAACATCCCTGAAGGACCTTGGCCTACCAAGCGATCGCTGTTCATCCCGAATGTCTACAGTTTACGAAGTATCGTGTGGTCAGCGCGACGAATCATCTCGGCCGTTATTCTTGGCTTTCTAGACCGGGTTCGCTATCTCACCGTCAGATAGCTCCTCAATTGTAATCACGTAGGCTGAGCGAACCTCGAACCAGCCCTCAGATCCAGTTAAAAATCCCTGACCTGGCCTAGAATCAAACCCGGTTCTCCAGGTAAGAGGTAGGCACGCTACCCTTACACCACGGGGCCGAATTTCTTGGAGAGCAATCAGAGTTGCACTGAAAATGTATCTGGCCTTCTTTTTGTTTACTTCTGAATTTAAAGTCCACATGCGGGAGTTTATTTTGTGAAAGGACTAACCATTTGCGCATCATCTTGGTTTATATAGGACAAAACACGCAAAAACTCAGTAAACCCACACATTAATCGTCGCCGTTTAGAAAAAGTTTATTACCGAGAAGTTAGGATAGACTTATATCTGAATTGAATATCTGAGGTAGGCCTATACCCACACCAATTTTCAGCTCAATTGTTCTAGGGGGTTGAGCGTGATTGAACGAGAAATGAAGATAGATCCTTGCATTCCTAATTATTACGCAATTTAAAAAATTATTTCGAAAATAGTAGGTATGTTTTTAGGCCAATTACTTGAAACAAAACATAGCAGAAAGGACTCGTCGTTGAGTTCCACAACTCTTATAATTAAATCATGAAAAGCGGAGTCTAACAACTCGTTGCTTTTCGGTGAAAAGGTTATATCTCACAACGCTCTTTCTATCCATAATTTTATTTAAGACGGGTCAAGCCTCTCAGCCACATATGGATATGCAGTCGATCAGAACAATTTTCGTTGTGTTCATTTTCGTATGCGGACGTGTAAAGGAAAATGAACCTTAAATATATTATACTGTAGGGGTGCGTAAATAAGTCATGCAAACATACATTCCTAGAGTGCGGTACGGTAAGGTTCATTTTCCTTTATACGCAAGCAAAGGAAAATGAACACAACGAATATTGTTCTGATGGACTAAGTATCCATATGTGGCTGGGATGTGTGACCAGTCTTAAGGAAAATAATGTGTGGGGAGATTATTTTGAGATATAACCTTTTGCCCGAACAGCGACGAATTATCGTCTCGTCTTCCCTCTTCTTCTCTTATCCTAAGACATCTGCTCCATTAATCTCCTAGGTAACCTATCTTCCTTCATTTGCCTCACATGACCCTACCCATGACGCCATTTGAAACGTATAGCTTTATCCATCAATTTTATTCTTAATATAGCCTTTATTTACATATGATAACAATGGCATTTACAATAAGTTACAAAAGTTGAAAACTAGAAAAGCGGCTGGAATTGATCAGATTTCTGGGGATATACTAAAGACAATGGGTTGGGATATAGTACCATATCTGAAGTACTTATTTGATTATTGGTTGGTCGGAGGAGCTATACCAGATGAATGGAGAGTTTCTATAGTAGCCCCTGTGTATGAAGGAAAGGGTGATAGACGTAAAGCTGAAAATTACAGGCCAGTAAGTTTGACATGCATTGTATGTAAGCTTTGGGAAGGCATTCTTTCTGATTATATTAGACACGTATATGAAATTAATAACTGGTTCGATAGAAGGCAATTCGGTTTTAGGAAAGGTTATTCCACTGAAGCTCAACTTGTAGGATTCCAGCTAGATATAGCAGATATCTTGGATTCTGGAGGTCAAATGGACTGTATCGCGTTTGACCTGTCTAAAGCATTTGATAGGGTGGATCATGGGAGAATACAGGCAAAAATGAGTGCAATTGGACTAGACAAACGAGTTACTGAATGGGTTGCTATATTTCTAGAAAATAGATCTCAGAGAATTAGAGTAGGTGAAGCTTTATCTGACCCTGTAATAATTAAGAGGGGAATTCCTCAAGGCAGTATTATCGGACCTTATTGTTTTCTTATATATATAAATGATATGAGTAAAGGAGTGGAATCGGAGGTAAGACTTTTTGCGGAGTGATAGAGTGATAAATAAGTTACAAGATTGTGAGCAACTGCACCGTGACATCGAAAATATTGTGAGATGGACAGCAGGCAATGGTATGTTGATAAACGGGGTTAAAAGTCAGGTTGTGAGTTTCACAAATAGGAAAAGTCCTCTCAGTTTTAATTACTGCGTTGATGGGGTGAAAGTTCCTTTTGGGGATCATTTTAAGTATCTAGGTGTTAATATAAGGAAAGATCTTAATTGGGGTAATCACATAAATATGATTGTAAATAAAGGGTACAGATCTCTGCACATGGTTATGAGGGTGTTTAGGGGTTGTAGTAAGGATGTAAAGGAGAGGGCATATAAGTCTCTGGTAAGACCCCAGCTAGAGTATGGTTCCAGTGTATGGGACCCTCACCAGGATTACCTGATTCAAGAACTGGAAAAAATCCAAAGAAAAGCAGCTCGATTTGTTCTGGGTGATTTCCGACAAAAGAGTAGCGTTACAAAAATGTTGCGAAGTTTGGATTGGGAAGAATTGAGAGAAAGAAGAAGAGCTGCTCGACTAATTGGTATGTTCCGAGCTGTCAGCGGGGAGATGGCGTGGAATGAAATTAGTAGACGAATAAGTTTGAATGGCGTTTATAAAAGTAGGAAAGATCACAATATGAAGATAAAGTTGGAATTCAAGAGGACAAAATGGGGCAAATATTCATTTATAGGAAGGGGAGTTAGGGATTGGAATAACTTACCAAGGGAGACGTTCAATAAATTTCCAATTTCTTTGAAATCATTTAGGAAAAGGCTAGGAAAGCAACAGATAGGGAATCTGCCACCTGGGCGACTGCCCTAAATGCAGATCAGTATTGATTGATTGATTATTTCCTCATTTCGAGTGCCTTTCTGTCATTAATCTTACCTGTATGTACCACCGATCATTGTCGCTACGCTCATGTCTGTTATTTTTAATTTATTAATGCGATATCCTGAATCCACCCAGCTTTCCCAACCGTACTGCAAAATTGGCCTGTAAACAAACCGAATTTAAATATAGTTTCGTCCGATAGTCCGGTTAACTGCTTGTTTGCTATATGGATATTTATTAAGATAAGCCAAAATCTGTTACGTGACCTCCTTCTAAAACGCTTTAAATTGAGATTGCTTTAAATCCTACAGGCATGTGCTTGATATAATTATTTTCCAAAAATTTCTCAATTTTCCCAACTTCAGTATAATACGGTTCGAGTATCAAGTTAATTTTGCATTTTAAAATGAACTAACATATAATGGAAATCGTAAATTTTAATTTCAGTTAATTTCTTATAGCAATCTGGTGTGAACATCCGGAACTTCAACCATTCAATACCCGTCTATTGCTACAGTATTATCGTTTTCGTATTATTAACGCAGGTTGTGAGTATTTAATGCAAATCAGATGCGTAGGTATTCATATGAAAATATACTGTTGAACCTTGCATTTAAATTCTTTGGGTTCCAGTCTACCAGTTCGTCGGCCTCATCATAAGAACACAGTTGCGATCTGTTAAATTGCTGATGAATGTATGTCGAAACTCGTGCACGTAAATACCTTAAATACATTATACGGTTGGAGTCCCTAAATTAGCCATATATGCACATCCTTACAATACGGTACGATAAGGTCCATTTTCTCTAAACATCAGCATGGAAACATGAACACAAAGAAAATTACTCTGATGGACTGCATATAAATATGTGACTGGGAGGCGTGACCAGTCTTAAGGAATAAAGTGGGTAGAAAGAATATCGGGACATACGAGGTTTTAGAAGTAAGCCGTCCATATGTCAGAGAAAAGTTATTTCCCGTTGCATAACTCATCTTCCTCTTTCGTTTTTATCTGCATGTTGCTTTTGTAAGTTAGGGACTTCATTATCTAATCTAGAATGCTGCTCTGTCATCCCGAATACTACATCGCTACATGGACATGAGGAGTCTCTTGCTTCTATCGGGACTGCGATGAGATACTCACAGGTGCAAGCTGAGTATGAAAAATACAGAATAGCATACGCTCCGTATTCATGGCAGTAGATGTTTATATTAAGAATAGATAAAAAGCAAAGCAAAGTCATCTCCGTACATGTCATGAAGGCCCTTGGAGGGGTGGAAGGTGAAGTCTTCCACTATTCGTAACATCGGCACTTGGTGGGGTAAAGTGGTTAGCTCTACGCCCGGCCACGTTTGCCCCAGGAATTAACCTGCTACTCATTTTTGGTGTAGGCTGAGTGAACCCTAGGACCATGTGCACCACCGGAAGTGGAAATCTCATTTCTTAAATTTTACGACTTCGAGACAGGGATTCGAACCCACATCCTTCCGGGCGAACCGAGCACGCCTTTACCGCCTCGGCCAGGCAGCCCCTATTAAGAATAGATACCTTACGAGAAAAAGTAATACACACGACCAGTTATTCATCGTTTAGGTAAAAATAAAAACATTTTTATTTATTTTAATATTTCCTTTACACTCACCGACACAGATAGGTCTTATGGCGACTATGAGATAGGAAAGGCCTAGGAATGGTAAGGAAGCGGCCGTGACCTTAATTAAGGTACAGTCCCAGCATTTGCCTGGCGTGAAAGTGGGGAAACCATGGCAAGCCAACTTCAGGGCTGCCGACAGTAGGGTTCGAACCCACTATCTCTTGGATGCAAGCTCATAGTTGCGCTCAATAAAGAAAAAAAGTAATAAACTGAAAGATCTAGCGTACTGCTAAAAGGGTAGAAGGAAGTGGTGGTAATCGCTGGATAAGAAAAGTTTGCGTATTTTAGAGAAAGAAATTAAAAACCACGTATTCATAACAATATTATATTACCAAAAATCAGAAATTATTTAAAATATGTATTTAAAAATATGT